>NC_041392.1:152381549-152550993 GCF_002162155.2 Triticum dicoccoides | reverse complement strand
GACGTCGACGGCGTAAAGCCCAGGGGCACCACCACTCGTACCGCTTCACGCGTGTACAGAGTGGCTGACTAGCGGGCCCCGCTAGTAAGGTGGGGGGAAAGGGAGAAGGAAACAGAGAAGGCTGCGGCTTCGCCGGAGCTCTCGTCGGCGACGAGGGATCCTTGGCCCAAACGAGAGGGAGGGATGGCAAGAGGGGGTTGAGGCGCACCTGCCCGTACCCGTAGCGTAGCTAGGGGCGGTCGGACGGCGTCAAAATCAACCTCGCAAGCGGAGCCAGAACGTGGAGGTTGTCGGAGTTGAGGAAGACGGCGAGCAGCGGCCACTCCAGGGGTGCCAAGCGGGTGAGACGGCCTCACCGAAGAGAGACGGAGGCCCTGGAGGGGTTGCCCAGGCCTGGGAGGGGCTGGAGCTACTGTGGCGACTAGAGGGGATCGCTGGCGAGGTCGAGCTCGCGGACGGCGGCCCGAGGCCTGCCCGGCCGGGCTCCGGCTTCCTACTTGATCGTGGGGTGTGTGTGAGTGCTGGATGATGCTCGAGGAGGCTGGGGGGGCTCTATTTATAGGCGAGCGGCGAGGGTCCACGACGCCTGGTGACGAGCAGCGTCGGTGAGAGGGGGAGAAGGCGACGGAGGTCACATGGCCACTGTGGGCGGGCGGAGACGAGCACATGATCAAGAGGATGGCGACGAGCACAGTGATCTTCGCACTGTTGGGCTGGCCGGACCTTGCCCGTGCTCGGTGCGGTGAGCTCCGGCGTTGGCGAGCGCTAGGGAGGAGTTAAGGACATCGAGACGGTGATGGTGGCGAGGTTTGGCATGGTTGGGCAGGCGGGGGAAGCGAGCACGCGCGAACAGAGCGTTCGGCGGCATCCAGAGCGCGTCGACACGCATGCCTGGCATCATGGACATGCGTGGTCACCTTGCGAACTCTCTCCTCAGGCCAGCCTTCATCCAAAAATCATGTCTCGCATGTTGTTCGTGGTGTTTTTGAAGTTTACCATGGTTTGGTTTGGATCCAGGTGCAGTAGAGAAGATTTCACAAGCCAGGTAAGTTTCTGGTTAGTAACTTTGTGATGTTACTGTGGTCAAATGGCTGAGTTTGAAGTTGTGCTTTGGAGGCTAGTTATAAGTTACTAAGGTAAAGATGCACAAGAAAGTTCAGGTCAAATGGAGCAAGTAAAATGGTAGTTGCTGTAGAAACCACCATTTCTGTCCAGAACATAAAATATTTTCTATAGCAAAAATATTCCAAAAAGCGATGAAATATTTTTGCTCAGGAAGGTGCACTAGGGTTCACAGAATATTTGTGAATTATCTCAGATTTTTCTGAGCCATAAAAATTGGGGTTGCTTTGAAGCAAACAGATCTGGCTTAAGGTTTTTGAGAGAAAATGAATTCCAAAGATTATTTTTGGGTGGGTTAGAAGTGAAATGATGATCTAGGAGGGAAGTGAAGCACTTGGGTGAAAGCCAAGGATGCCCAAGTGTTTAAGTCCATATGAAAAGATTCAAAAACTCCAAGTTTCAAAAAATTTCAAAATGAAAAATCAAGCAAATAAGAAAGGGCAAAACCCAGGCTGTCACAAACCTCCCCCACTTAGAATGAATCTCGTCCTCGAGATTCGGTTGTTTGGGAAAACTACTCTGGATACTGATTCCTAAGGAATTCTTCCTGCTCCCAAGTTGCTTTTGACTATGTGTGATGCTCCCACTGAACCTTGTAACTTTTTCTGACTTTACTGCGAGTGACCCTTTCCATCTGATCCAAAATTTTGAACGGTCTTTCTTCATAAGTTAAATCTTTTGCCAATTCTATCTCAGCCATTGCAATCCTTTTCTCAAGCGGGGATATGCATCGTCTCAATTGCGAAACATGGAACATGTTGTGTATGTCTGCCAATTCCGGGGGTAGTTCTAGTTGATATGCAACCGTACCCACTCGAGACATAATCGGGAATGGACCAATGAATCTGGGTGCCAGCTTTCCACGAGTCTGAAATCTCTTGACTCCTTTCATAGGAGTGATTCGGAGGTATACGTGTTCTCCGGGTTCAAAACTGACCTGCCGATGCTTTGCATCATAATAACTCTTCTGGCGAGATTTGGCCAATTGCAGCCTGTCTCGGATTTCCCTAACTTGTTTTTCAGCTTCCAACATGAGATCTGTTCCGAAGATACGGCTATCCCCAGTTTGAGACCAATTTAGAGGAGTGCGGAACTTACGACCATACAAAGCTTCATATGGTGACATCTTTAGACTGGTCTGGAAACTGTTGTTATAAGAGAACTCAGCATATGACAAGCAGTCTTCCCATTTAGCACCTTTGGCTAGCACATAGGCTCGCAACATATCTTCGAGTATTTGATTTACCCGCTCTGTCTGTCCATCGGTCTGAGGGTGATAGGCAGTACTATATTTCAGTGCTGTCCCCAAGGCTTGATGGAGACGGGACCAAAAAGCGGAGGTAAACAAAGAACCTCGGTCGGAAGTGATAGTTTGGGGTACTCCATGCAGACTAACTATTCTGGACACATGCAGCTGTGCAAGTTCATCTGCTCTGTATCTGGTACTGATTGAAATGAAATGAGCAACCTTGGTTAAGGTGTCTATTATAACCCAGATTGCATCCTTGCCTCGGTGAGTCCTAGGCAATCCTGTGATGAAATCCATGCAAACGTCATCCCATTTCCACTATGAGATTGGCAGCGGTTGGAGAAGTCTGGCTGGCTTCTAATGATCTGCTTTCACCTTGTTGCATATGTCGCAACAGACTACAAAATAGGCAATGTCTTTCTTCATTCCATCCCACCAGAATATTTGTCTGAGATACTCATACATTTTTGTACCTCCCGGGTGAATGGAATATGTGGATTCATGGGCTTCTGACATGATTTTCTTCTTCAAGTCCGGTTGATTTGGCACACAAATACGTCCACGGAATCGGAGGGTACCGAATTCGTCCTTGGAAAAGTCAGAGGCTTGCTTTGCCATCTGGCCCTTGGCACATTTTTGTAGATTGGTGTCAGCTGGCTGGGCCTTGCGGATCTCCATCTCAAGTGTGGGGGTAACTTCCAAAATATTAGCGAGGCCAGCATCTACGATGACCAGGTTGAGCAAAGCGATCTCCTCTTGAAGTTCGATAGGCAATGATTATAACATGACATTTAAGCTGACGGGCTTTTGACTGAGCGCATCGGCAATGACGTTGGCCTTGCCTGGATGGTAATTTATTCCAAGGTCATAATCCTTGACCAACTCTAACCATCTTCGCTGACAGAGATTTAAATCTGGCTGAGTGAAGATGTACTTTAGGCTTTTGTGGTCGGTAAAAATTTGGCACTTTTTTCCAATGAGGTAGTGTCTCCAAATTTTTAATGCATGAACCACTGCAGCCAATTCCAAATCACGAGTAGGATAATTTCCCTCATGGGGTCGTAGCTGTCGCAATGCATATGCTACTACCTTGTTGTCTTGCATCAACACGCAACCAATACCTTGTCTGGAGGCATCACAGTACACATCAAAACTGCGATAAATGTATGGAAGAGTCAATACAGGTGCGGTTGTCAGACGTTTCTTCAGCTCATTAAAACTCTTCTCACAATCCTCTATCCACTTGAACTTTGTATCCTTTTTGAGCAGCTCCGTCATGGGTTTAGCAATTTTGGAAAACCCTTCAATAAAACAACGGTAGTATCCAGCTAATCTGAGGAAACTCCGGATCTGTGTCACGGTCATGGGCGGTACCCAATCGAGCACATCCTTTACTTTGCTCGGGTCCACGGCTATACCTTTGGCGGATAGTACATGTCCGAGAAACCCAACTTTCTTGAGCCAAAATTCGCACATACTGAACTTGGCGTATAGCTGATGGTTGCAGAGCCGTTCTAGTACTGCTCGGAGGTGATCCTTGTGTTCTTCTTTGTCAGGACCGGATTTTCGGGATATTAATTTCCCAAAAGCGGCCCTTGTGCTCACAAGCCCCAGGATTACTGTTAGCTGATGAGACACCAACTTGTTATAGAAACTCCAAGCAAAATACAAAAATATGAAGTACAAGACCATTCTGGCCTATGGGTACAACAATTGGTTTCTATTGGTTGATGGCGGAAGCGGTTTGCGGATCATCAGCATCTATGGGACTCCATTTCCCACAGGAACAGCTGACCAGGATAACTCCTATCTTCGCGAGTCTGCTATAACCATTACGTAGGTTCCAGGGCTGTCATCGCAATGCTCCTTTCCACGCAAGAAATCTGGCCAAGACAATAGCCAGGGACAAGCCAGTGAGTACTTTGAATGTACTCGCAAACATTAAGAACACAGGTATAATATAGCCATTGATAATCATGTTTTGAAATATTCCATGATCACTTCGTCAGTTATGAAATAAGGTTCATGATGCACGCAAGCAGATCATTCAAATAAAACATGACTAAACAATCAGGGAGTAGAAATGAAAAGCACCGATCGGGTGTCTGAAGCGACGCCTCGAAAGGATGATAATATGAAGCGTGCCTCAGTCGGGCGTCTGTGCGACACCACATAAAGGGCTTATAAGTAAATGAAATAACAAACATGCCACAGTCAGGCGTCTGTGCGACACCACATAAAGGGCTTATAAGTAAATGAAATAACAAGCATGCCACAGTCGGGCGTCTGAGCGACACCACATAAAGGGCTTATAAGTAAATGAAATAATAGGCATGCCACAGTCGGGCGTCTGGGCGACACCACATAAAGGGCTTATATAAGAATAATCACGGTGAATATCTAGGAGGTAGAACCATCCCAGGGATACTCAATAATTCAACTAACATAAATGATTAGTCCATAATAATAATCATAATCATCATACGTCACCGGTCATAATCAATGTTCTGGCTTAGTAGTTTTTCCTCCGAAGAATGACACTAAGACCGACACTTGACCCATCTCAGACTGTAGTCCTTAACCATGGACACGGCTATTCGAATAGGTATTATATCTCTACAGAGGGTGTATTCTTTACCCACGAGTAACGGATTTCTTTAGTCCATCGGAACTAATTCCGTCAACGGTCTTTTAGTCGAAAACACGCCTGACTTGCACACACCAGCTTAACTTTACTCGTGTCTGGAATCACCCAGACACCTGTTAAGCAAAACTCTAAGTGGGGAGGCTACAACCTCGCGTAGCATGGGATCAAATTTTTATCGCGCGCTCTAAGGGGTGGCCTCCCCTCTCGGTCCCAACCGGAAACACCCATGCCCCCGGACCAGGTGGCATGCCTACCGGATGCAGCCGGTATCTTCCACCATGGCCTCTCTGTACGGTGTGTGCTAGGACAGGGGTTGACAACTTACTGAACCGTACCGTACCTACGGCAGGGACAAGTGGCAGCACGAAACAAGTATGGGGGTTACTGGAACAAGACTCGATCTACGGCCGACTCGGGAGGCTTAAGTATTTCCTGCATGATTAGCTCAAGGATAATATTTCACATCCATCAGACACAACCACCACTCATCATACCTCCCCCTGCCCCACCGGTCATAACCGTCTCGACAAGGGACAAGCTCGTGTCTACCCAAGACAGAGACTTTCCTGGATCCTTCCCGGTAGGCATGAGAGGCATATGAGGGTGATTGTTACCACAAGTATATCCATTTCCAACAGCAAGAATTTCCATTATGCACTCAAAGCGTATGATCATATCATCACATAAAAATAACTAATGCTGCATGTCGAGGTGGGGTTATAATCGTATCAAACAACCCATAAAAATATTATGCCAGGGTTCAGAATGCTTGCCTTCAAGGTGTGGAGAGGCAGGGGGCATTCCAAAACTTTTGAAAGTTTTCTCCTTCTTCAAATTCCTATTTTTGAAAATATTCAAATAACACATACTTTAAAAATAGTACAAAAAAGTTGTTTGGAAAATTTTGAAATAAATATGAAAATAAACTAGACAACATTTGGGAAACAACAGAAAAAGAATCAAGTCATTTGGATTTATATTTAAAAAGTTATAGCCAGTCAAAGTTTCAGTCAAACTCTATTTTTTAAAATAAAACAGAAAAGAAAACGTTTCAGATAAGAATACGCTTTCGAAGCAGGGCATACGCACTTGGGGTTTTTACGCCTTCACTTATCCAGCGTGGACGGGCGCGTGGGTCACTGACAGTGGGTCCATGGGGCCCACTGATCAGGTTTGACCAGTCCTCTCTCCCTCCTCTTCCTCTGCCCGAACGGAGGCGAGACTCTGGTGATCAACGCCGGCGAACGGCGGCTCCCCGTGGGCTCTAGAGGTTCGGTATGGATCCGCAAGACCGGGGCGGTCCTCCCGGTGGTCGTTGAGTCGGCGGGGGTGGAGGGAGTCGCCGGCGGCGAGCTCCGCGGCGGAGGAGGCTTCGGGTGGGTTTTGGGGTTCTGGGCTGCAGTGGTTCCCGATCGCATATGAGAGGCTGGGCAGCTCCGCTAGGTTGAGGGGAGTCGAGTGGTGTCGCTGGATGGGCGGGGGAGGGTTTGCTCGCGACGAATTGGACCAGAGCATGGTGGCGGCCGAACCCGTCGGAGGTGAGGAAGACGACCTCCTCCCGTCGTTCTCTGGCTATGGGGGTCACTTGGAGGATGGTATGGGGCTGCCTAAGGGCTTAGACGAGCTCGGGGGCCTCCTTTTATAGTGCAACGAGGTCGGTTTTGCGGCGGTCGTGGATAAGCTCGTCAGCGACCGCCGTTTTGTAGGTGCAGGGCGACATGGAGCTGGCCGGGGCATTCCGACGAGTTCCATACTGCTCAAGGGGCGAGCTGGTGCGCGTGTATGGCTTGGGCAGTGCTACCATGGCCGGGGCCTACTGCGGCCATTAGCTAGCCGCCACGACCGACCTGACGGCGGTGCTGTGGGGGTGCCGGAGGTGGTCGGGGTGGCTCTGCGGTGTAGGAGGAGACGTGGCGTGCTGGCTGCGGTTGGCCAAGGGCCAGAACGGGCGCGAGGTGGGCGGCAGCGAAACGCGGCGGCTCGGTGCACGCACGCTAGCTCCTCGACGAAATGCCAATGCATGCTACAGGGCTTGGGTGAGGATGGCAATAAGCAAACCTATGTTAGGAGTAGCTAGGAGCTTAGTGGACAAGGTTGCTGGGTCAGTGGTTCAAGTTCATATAGCAAACTAAAAACCATGCCAATTCTGGCTATGCACACAGGGTGTTTGGCAAAATGCCAAAGGCATTTAGGCAACTCTTGGGGTGGCCCAAATTTCCAGATCATAGTCTCTTTGGATGAATAAGAGGCTGGTGAAGTTAGTTTGCCAAAAGCTCAAACTTGTTAGTGTAAGTTTTGCAAATCTCCAGTTTTGGACAGAAGGAAAAAGGCATGATTGCATGCACTTAAAATCCTCCAATGGGTCCACTCTCCTGGACTTAAGGGTTTTGCAGGAGGGGCTATAAGTAGGAAAAGGAATCATAGCTAAAAGGGGAAGTTAAATGATGGTTGCTGTACAAATCACCATGCTGGACCAGTATGAAGAAGAGGTTGATTCACTCAAATATTTCAAAGAACATCCAGGGGTTTTTGCTTAAAGTTGAATAATATACTCCTATGAACATCCCATAATTTTGGTGGAAGTTTTAAAGAAATATTTAAAGGGGTTGTAGTGCAAAATTGTCCACTGGACCAGATTTGAAAACTTGGTGTAGAGCTCAAAAGATTAAATGAATGAAATATATTTTTGCATAGAAGTGATTTAAAAACATCACATGACAACTCCAAATTTTGGTGAAAATTTTAAATAAATTTATCAAGTGGTTGTAGTTCAAAAAAGAGCTCCAAAACTAATGAAAAATAATTTTAGGAATAAAGCCCAGAGAGAAATGATTGTGCAAATAAGTTCCACTAATAATAGAAATGTTTTTTTTCTTGAAAGGGCAAACAAGTCCAATAATATATTTGGAAAGTGTTTCCTTGGGGTAAACACTCCATAATAACAAAGAAAAGAATGGCTTTGAAATCAAGGGAAAAATCCAGAAAATGAAAGTTTAAATTTCCTGGCAAAATTTTAATCAACGAAACAAGGTCAAAATTTTGGGGTGTCACATTCTTCACCCTTGGAGTAAATGAGGATGTCATCGATTAAGACTACCACGAGTTTGTCGAGGAAGTCCATAAATACTTTGTTCATCATATGCATGAAGAAAGCAGGGGCATTGGTGAGGCCAAAGGACATCATGGTATATTCGTAAAGACCGTACCGAGTAGTGAATGCGGTCTTACGAATATCTTCCTTTTTTAATCTTGAGCTAATGATATCCGGTCCGTAAATCGATTTTAGAGAAAACCTTAGCCCCACTGAGCTGATCAAACAGATCATCAATCCTTGGCAGCGGGTATTTATTTTTGATGGTGACCTCATTCAGTTGGCGGTAATCTATGCACATACGGAGACTACCATCCTTTTTGCCCACGAAAATTGCAGGTGATCCCCACTGTGAAGAGCTGGGACGGATATAACCTTTCCGGAGTAATTTGTCAAGCTGTTTCTTTAGCTCCACTAATTCTGACGAGGGCATCCAGTAATACTTCTTGTATAATGGTGCGGTTCCGGGCACAAGATCTATGGCAAACTCCAGTTCCCGATCTGGTGGCATGCCTGGCAGTTCTTCTGGAAACACATCAGGGTACTCATTGACCACAGGAATAAATTCCAATTCAACCACAACAGTGCACACTAATTTTGGCTTGGGTATATTCTTGCGAGCGTAGAACTTGGTAAGTTGCCCATTCAGACCGGTAAATGTGACTTCTCGGGTTGCGCAGTTTATGCAAACTTGATATCGGGTCAACCAATTCATACCCAATATGATATCCAACTTTTCAGACTCAATGATTATCAAAGATGTTGGAAACTAGACCCCATTGATATTGATCTCCAGATCACGGCATACCAGATTGCTCTTGATTGTAGATCCCAGGGTTTGTAACAGCATATTTTTGCCCAAAATTGCGCAAGGAAAATTGTGTTGGGCAGCAAAACTCCGAGAAATAAAAGAATGGGAAGCCCCAGAGTAAAATAAAATTATGGCAGGTATGTGATTAACAGAAAACATACCAATGACGACTTCTGGCTTCTCTTGGACTTCATCGGTGGAGATATGATGCACGTGCCCGGTGAAGTTTTGCTGGTTTGGCCATGACTCCATAATGTTGACTTGCGGCCTGCTTAGGGCATTTATCTTGTTGTTCTTGGGGCACTGCTTGGCATAATGTCCGTGCTGCCCGCAAATGAAACAAGAATTATTGCGTTGACGCTCCTCATGCATTGGATTGGACACAACATTCTTGAATTGAGTGGTGGTCTTGTTAACATTCTGTTGCCAATTTGGCCTGTATTCCACCTGAGTCTGCTGCCAGGTACGAGCCTTTTGCGCAGGTTGCCCATCCTTCTTTGGCTCAAACTTGCGCTTGTTGTCGTTAGCAGGCCTATTATCGGATATAAGCTTGTGCTCCCATTCAGCAATGAACGCCTTGTCCACCAGAGTTTGGAAATCCGTGAAATCAAACATACTAAGAGCACACTGAAGTTGCGGATTTAAACCTCTAAGAAATCTGTCAAGCTTCCTTTTTTCGGTGGCCACGTCATACAGAGAGTAACGGGCCAAATGATTGAATTTTTGCAGTTATTCAGCCACAGACTGATTTCCTTGGACGAGCGCGAGAAATTCACGCTGCTTGGCCTTCATAACTCCAGTAGGGATATGATATTTTCGGAACTTATCCTTAAATTTTTCCCAGGTGATTTCCTCATCAATCGGCCACATGGCCTTTGTATTTTCCCACCATATGGCAGCTGCGCCTTCAAGGTAATGAGTTGCAAATGGAACTTTATCATTTCCTTCAGTACGGGCAATCTCAAGCTTTTTCTCCATTGTGGGCAACCAATCATCTGCATCCAATGGGTCAACAATCTGACTGAAACTGGCTAGATTGGTCCCCTGAAAATCTGACAGCTTTGAGTGATGACCATTCTGATTTCCATTTTGTCCAACCATAGCTTGCACACTTCTCAATATTTCAATCAGATCATTGTTCCTTTTCTCTTCAAACATACGCAGAATTTGCTCGGTGGAGGGAGGATCAGGTGGTGGCTGAATGTACGGCTCGGGAGAATGTCCTGCCTATCGTGCGGAACGACGAACAAGAGTTCCCTCACGAACGTTGCTACTGCTACCTCCCCGCGTCATCCTATTGTGAATTTTTCCCAAGACAACACAATCGAGATGAGAAACACCCAAAAATAAAATTGGGGAAAAGCCAGCGACAAATCCCGGAAGAAAGCAGAAGAGCGAAAAATACGGCGAATAAAGTCTCAACATAATTATACATAGACTCATACATGAAAAGTAAACAACATGACTGGTTCACTACTCCCATACATGCAATGAAACATCATGACTCGTACGACTACATCCATACATCATCCAGACAACTGCGAATACTCAAAGAAACTACTACTCTGCGGTGCTGCGGCGTCCTCCCATGAAGCGGTCTCGGATCCCGAACTGATGTGGTTAACGGAAACCTCCGGGTTAAAGGTAACATGACGGCGCTGCCTCGAGGGCTCTCCCTCAGGGGCAGGGGTAGGATGAAGCATCGGGGCTACAGGGGTAGCGAGAAGTGAGACCCACTCGGCAGGAGTACTGAGAGGGTTCGCGGCCGAGACCCCCGTGCTACTCGGGGGAGTAACCGGCGAAATAGGGGAGCTAGAACTGACTGGGACATAAGGGGTAAATCCCAGTGAAGACGGAGTAGTAGCGGATCTATAAGTGACCAAAGTAGTGGCTAAAGCAGTACGAGTACGAGTCAGCTCTCGAGCCAGCTCGTGGATCATGAGATAGCTAGCAGTGACATAACGAGCAAGGTGGCTAGCAACACTATCAGACTCCAGATCAATGAGAGGGAAACGGACACGACCGTTGTCGTGCAGAGATGGGTAGTAGTAGAAACCTGGGTGGTTCTGCATTCGGACCTCGTTGTAGAGAAGCTCGACAAGGACCTCGAATGCAGCAAACTGGGCAGCCTGAGAAGCGGTGGAGGCATAACCGCTCCGAGAAGTGCGAGTGTAAGAGCTGGAATTGGAACTAGTGCGCAGAGTGACCATTGCATGATACTCATACACTGAATTAGCCAGATGCTCCCGGTACACACGATAGACTAGGTCGTCTCCGAGAGGGTACAACCGACGCCACACGTTGCGAAGGAGGTGCGGTGACATGTACGGCATCAGCTGCAACTGGCACGGATACGGCACCGGAGCCATGTACACCCACAACCATTAGCAGGTTAGCAAATATATATATAAACTGAATGCATGCAACGCAACAATCAGCATAAATTACTATCGGCACTCAACTTAAACTCGTATCTAGCATCCACTTAACGCGTCGTAGTCTAGCGTGGCCTACAGTCAGTGCGGCTCTGATACCAAGCGTTGTGGCACCCCGGCTCAGAGCGACTGGTTTACCATGCATTGCCAGCCCAGGGACCATGTCTTCTGGCAACACACAACATCTTGTTACAGAAAAACAACTGCTTGATTGATGCTAGCAGAACAGAGTTTACATTACAACAGCTGTCGAGGCCAAGCAGCACACTCGGTGCGGCTGAACTATATTTTCATTATTTAGTGAACATAAAGGGGCCTCGACCCGAACAACTATGTGGCAGAGGAATAACGTCGTGGCGGAAGCTCCATATCATAGGGACACCAATGTGGACACGATCTAGACTCGGACAGTGCTCCTCTCCAACGATACTTTCCTAAAATCTGGCATGACATGCCAGGTCAGTACATTGAATGTACTTGCAAGCTCACAATAGGCATAATCATAATGACAAACAATATCATGATATTTAACCAATTATTAAAAATGCAACACTATATGTCAACATGTTGTGATCATGCTCAAACGTCCCTCGGGACATCTTACCAACCGTGATCATCTCTGGATCACAAACACACCACCAAAGTGGTCTTTCTCAGGAACAACTCATGATACTTACGGCGATCACAACCACGACCATCATTTGGTCCCAAATGCCTCGATGGCCTTTCTGCCATCCATCAACAATGCAAAGTTCATAGCTTAGTGTGCAATTTTTATTAAACGTTGACTCATGGTGGGACCTACTACAAGGTGTCCGTGACCGTGGACTCGGCTATCGATAGATTATACACTCTGCAGAGGTAGCACATTGTACCCACACCACGGAACCCATGGCCTCGCACTCCCATTCAGGTGGACCAACGGCATTCCGACAAAACCCTTCCATTGCCACAACACTCTCCCGGCCACTCCGACCCAAATCCCCAACGGGCTGGTCCTGGGTGGCCCCATGTCTACCAAAGACACCCCGACCACCGTCGTGGTCAAAAAACTCCCACTCGGGGACTCGGTACCATAATCTCATCAACGAGCACACAAGATTATGTCTGCTTACCGGGCTAGGGCGAGCATGACATAACCTTCCCTAGATGGAGGCACCGACTAGAGGCTGTGTCAATGGACCGAATCAAGGCCTTCCCACAAAGGCAAATGTGGTTGCACTGGAAAGAGACTCGATTCAGCGGCACCATGACCCAGTCAACGGTATATTCAAGTTGAGTTATATTCAGGTTCAATTTTAAACTAAAAATGACCGGTGTCATAGCATGCCATGAAATGCAAAACAACACATGCATCATAAAATGATAAAAATGACCGATGTCATCCCTATACATACCAAGCATAAACGTCAACAACTCAAATTACTCTACTTGCTCAAAATGACTCACAACTTAACCAAAATATTTTGCAACAAGTTTTATTAATTTCTTACAAGAAAGTAACTCCGATAAATTTCTCATATGCTTGACAAAAAGATTTCACCATCAACAACTCTTAATATCTTTATCACTAAGTTAGGTTCAAACATTCTGTAAGACAAGTAATATGATTAAACAAGTATTTAACAGAACATTTTCTATAAATTTTTATCAATCTATGAAGGCAAAAACATAGCTTTAAATAATTCCTAACATGCATAACAAAATTATTTCTAACATCACCTCAAATAAATCTTAACTTGCTTTATCCACTAAACTAGTTTCAACCATTCTGTAAATCAAGCATAACAACTAACCAATATTTAACAGAATATAAATAACTCAATAATTATTTAACTGCATGGATTAATCATTTCATTCAAGTAAGAAAATCACAAATATTGAAATGGCATCATGAAAATGTTGCTGTGGCTTTCCTTAGTGCAGATGAGGTTCACAAGCCTCCTGGTGATCCTCAAGACAAGCCTCACCTTCTGAAAATAATTTTAAATACAAAAATAAAATGTCAAGAACACTTCTGAAAATCACCAGAAATTCTAAACAGCTCAGAAAAATCTCATCTTTGGTGAGCTGCTAGATTTCTAATCAAAGAACACAATGCAAAAAGAATCAATTCATTTGGACTTATGGTTGAAGAGTTGTAACTGTTTGAAGTGTTCTGTAAATTCAAATGAATTTGAATAAAAGAAATAGAGTGGGGGGGTGACGTCGAAGGTGTAAAGCCCAGGGCGCCACCACTTGTACCGCTTCACGCGCGTACAGAGTGGCTGACTAGTGGGCCCCGCTAGTCAGGTGGGGGGAAAGGGAGAAGGAAACAGAGAAGGCCACAGCTTCGTCGGAGCTCTCGTCGGCGACGAGGGCTCCTTGGCCCAAACGAGAGGGAGGGATGGCAAGAGGGGGTTGAGGTGCACCTGCCCATACCCGTAGCGTAGCTAGGGGCGGTCGGACGGCGTCGGAATCAACCTCGCAAGCGGAGGCAGAACATGGAGGTCGTCAGAGTTGAGGAAGACGGCGAGCAGAGGCCACTCCAGGGACGCCAAGCAGGCGAGACGGCCTCACCGAAGAGAGGCGGAGGCCTTGGAGGGGTCGCCCAGGCCTAGGAGGGGCTGGAGCTACTGCGGCGACCAGAGGGGATCGCCGGCGAGCTCGAGCTCGGGGATGGCGGCTCGAGGCCTGCCTGGCCGGGCTCTGGCTTCCTACTCGATCGTGGGCTGTGTGTGAGTGCTGAATGATGCTCGAGGAGGCTGGGGGGCTCTATTTATAGGCGAGCGGTGAGGGTGCTTCGGGATCCGCCTGTGGACACCTATCCATGGCGCCCGGCGACGAGCGGCGTCAGTGAGAGGGGGAGAAGGCGACGGAGGTCACGCGTACACTGTGGGCGGGTGGAGACAAGCACAGGATCAAGAGGATGGCGACGAGCACAGTGCGCTGCGCACTGTTGGGCCAGCCGGACCTTGCTCGTGCTCGCTGCGGCGAGCTCTGGCATCGGTGAGCGCTAGGGAGGAGTTAAGGACATCGAGACGGTGATGGTGGCGAGGTTTGGCATGGTTGGGCAGGCGGTGGAAGCGAGCACGCGCGAACAGAGCGTTCGGCGGCACCCAGAGTGCGTCGACACGCATGCCTGGCATCATGGACACGCGCGGTCACCGCGCGAACTCTCTCCTCAGGCCAGCCTTCGTCCAAAAATCATGTCTGGCATGTTGTTCGTGGTGGTTTTGAAGTTTACCACGGTTTGGTTTGGATCCAGGTGCAGTAGAGAAGATTTCACAAGCCAGGTAAGTTTCTGGTCAGTAACTTTGTGATGTTACTGTGGTCAAATGGCTGGGAGTTTGAAGCTGTGCTTTGGAGGCTAGTTATAAGTTACTAAGGTAAAGATGCACAAGAAAGTTTAGGTCAAATGGAGCAAGTAAAATGGTAGTTGATGTAGAAACCACCATTTCTGTCCAGAACAGAAAAGATTTTCTGTAGCAAAAATATTCCAAAAAGTAATAAATATTTTTGCTTAGGAAGGTGCACTAGGGTTCACAGAATATTTGTGAATTATCTCAGATTTTTCTGAGCCATAAAAATTGGGGTTGCTTTGAAGCAAACAGATCTGGCTTAGGGTTTTTGAGAGAAAATGAATTCCAAAGATTATTTTTGGGTGGGTCAGAAGTGAAATGATGATTTAGGAGGGAAGTGAAGCACTTGGGTGAAAGCCAAGGATGCCCAAGTGTTTAAGTCCATATGAAAAGATTCAAAAACTCCAAGTTTCAAAAAAATTCAAAATGAAAAATCAAGCAAATAAGAAAGGGCAAAACCCAGGCTGTCACAAAAAGGATTCAAGCCGGTCAAGCAGACTCTTCGGCGTTTCTCTGAACCTAAGAGACAAGCCATGGGGGAGGAGATGGCCAAGCTATTGGAGGTCGGATTCATTAGAGAAATAAAACATCCGTACTGGCTAGCCAACCTGGTGATGGTACCAAAGAAGGACAAATCCTGGCGCCTATGCGTCGACTTCAAGGACCTTAATAAGGCTTGCCCAAAGTATCCGCTCCCTCTCCCTCGCATCGATCAAATCATTGACGCTACTGCAGGACACGAATCATTGTGCTTCCTCGACGCATACTCCGGTTACCACCAGATTAAGATGGCGGAGTCCGATCAAGCCGCAACGGCATTCATCACTCCATACGGTCCCTTCTGTTTTAACACAGTGCCCTTCGGGCTCAAAATCGCCGGCGCAACATATCAGCGCATGATTCAGACATGTCTGGAAAAGCAGATCGGCAAGACAGTGGAGGCATACGTAGACGATGTGGTCATTAAAACCAGACACGTCGACTCCTTAATAGACGACTTGAGGCTCACGGTCGACAATATCCGAACATACGACATTAAGCTCAATCCGGAAATATGCGTTTTCGGCGTACCCACCGAAAAGCTCCTGGGCTTCATCGTCTCCAGTAGAGGAATTGAAGCAAATCCGGCTAAAATCTGAGCCCTGTCACAGTTGGCTACACCAACCGACCTCAAGAAAATCTAGAAGTTAACTGTATGTGTGGTGGCCCTAAGCCGCTTTATCTCCCGATTAGGAGAAAAGGCACTCCCCCTTTATCGCCTTCTTCGGCGCACCAAACACTTCGAGTGGACGAACGCAGCCACGGCCGGATTGGAAGACATAAAAGCCATCCTGGCCACCAACCCAATCTTGCCCGCGCCAAATGTCGGAGAACAATGCTATTATATATAGCAGCAACGCACCAAGTTGTAAATGTAGTGCTCGTCATTGAACGAGAGACAGATGGACATAAATTCCCACTTCAAAAGCCGGTGTACTATGTATCTACCGTCCTCACTCCATGCAAATCATGGTACCCACATTACCAAAATATAGCATACGCAGTATTCATGGCATCCCGGAAATTACGACACTACTTTCAAGAGTGTTCAATCACGGTGGCCTCTGAAGTACCACTCAACGACATAATAAACAACCGCGATGCCACGGGCCGGATAGCCAAATGGGCCATCGAGCTCCTCCCGTTCGACATAACATACAAACCACGGCGAGCCATCAACTCGCAAGTGCTGGCTGATTTCATCGCCGAATGGATAGAAGCCGAACTCCCTAAAGAGTACAACGCGTACTCCAATTGGATCATGCACTTCGACAGCTCTAAAATGCTGGCTGGTCTGGGGGCTGGCGTCATCCTGGCGTCCCCCACCGGAGATACAGTTCAATACGTACTCCAAATACTATACACAAACTCCAATAACGCAGCCAAATACGAGGCCCTATTGCACGATCTCCGGATGGCAGTTTCCATGGGAATTCAACGCCTGGAGGTGCGTGGTGATTCAAACCTCACAATATCCCAAATAAATGGAGACTTCGATGCCAAGGATTCGAAAATGGCGGCATATCACAACATTGTTCTCAAAATGTCAGCTCGGTTCGAGGGGCTTGAATTCCACCATGTGGCTCGGGAAAATAATCAGGCGGCGGATATCCTCGCCCGTCTCGGTACTAAGCGCGACCCTGTCCCACCTAACATCTTCCTGGAAAAGCTGTTTAAGCCATCCGTGGTATGGGAAGGGGACACCGGCAATAATAGCCCGGATCCGGCCACAACACCAGATACCTAACACTCTGACACAATCGGAGGCTCTGCCATAGAAATAACACCTTCAACCCATGTAATAATGGCCGTCATCGCCCCCTGGACAGAGCCATTCCTGGCCTACCTAACCAGGCAGGAACTACCCGAGGACCAAAATGAGGCATGCTGCATAGTGCGGAGATCTAAATCCTACAAGGTCCACGAGGGAGAGCTTTATAAGAAAAGCACTACCGGAGTCCTTTAAAGGTGCATCTCCGAAGAGGAAGGGCGGAAGATTTTGGCAGAAATCCATGCCGGACTCGGCGCCACCATGCCGCAGCCCGGGCCCTTGTAACCAAGGCCTTCCATACAGGTTTTTATTGGCTGACGGCCCGGGCAGATGCCAACACCTGGTCCAACATTGCGTCGGTTGCCAGCTTTTTGTAAACCAAAGCCATATGCCGCCTACCGCCCTCCAAACAATCCCCATTACTTGGCCCTTCGCGGTCTGGGGGCTTGACATGGTTGGACCCCTTAAAGGGAGAACCCATAAGAAAAAATACCTACTGGTCATGGTGGATAAATTCACCAAATGGATAGAAGCCAAACCCGTCAAGACGGCTGAATCCGGACCGGTGATAGACTTCATATCTGGGGCTGTACACCATTATGGCATCCCCCGCAACATCATCATTGACAACGATGCGAATTATACAGTCGATGAGGTGAAACTCTAGAGCAGCAATATGGGCATCAAGCTCGACTATGCTTCTGTCTATCACCCGCAAACTAACGGTCAAGTTGAGCGAGCAAATGGTCTTATCATGAGCAGCATTAAACCAGACTAGTGCGGTCCTTAAAGGAATCAAACATGCACTGGGTAGAGGAGCTCGACTCTGTACTATGGGGGCTGCGGACCACGCCGAATCGCACTACCAGATACACACTGTTCTTTATGGTGTACGGCGCAGAGGCAGTTTTGCCTTGCGAATAATTCATGACTCACCTAGAGTGTGCATGTACGAGGAAAAGGAGGCCGAGCTCGATCGGCAGGACAGTTTGGACGCCCTGGAGGAGGAGCGCGACGTGGCAAAGGCCCATTCCGCATTTTATCAGCAACAGGCTCGAAGGTATCAAAGCAGAGAAGTACGGGCCAAAACCTACAACGTTGGCGAACTAGTTCTATGCCTGCCGGAGAAGAAAAAGAACAAGCTCAAGCCCAAATGGGAAGGTCCCTTCATTATTGAGCAAGTTCTGACCGGTGGAGCGTACCGTCTGCGGGATGCATCGGATAATCGACTCGAGCCAAACCCATGGAACACAGCCAGACTACGACGATCCTACGCCTAGTGCCGGACTATATGTTCGTCCCCTCACCTCCGTCAATTTTTTGCATATCTTTCTTTTCTCTTTCCTCTCCTTTTATTTCTCATCCGGGCCCTAAAGGGCTAAACTTGTGTCTTGGTTGCACAATCGCGCCACGCTAGCCGCGCTCATTATACCCGGGGACTTTTTATACAGAAGCTTAATATAACTATTTTTTCGGACCTTATGTCCCCCACATGTGTTATTCTTCCGCATGTACCCTTTTTTCTCCATTATATGCATCGATATGACTTAAGTTTTGGCCAAGCTGGGTTGTCTGGCTCTTGTATTTATGCCCTATGTTCCCACTAATTCGGCTAGGGCATAAGGGGAGCACCTCTCCAATTGTTACTGCTGGGTCAGCCGGATGTGTACCTTAGACTGGGTGAAGCCGAAAGCTAGCGTTCTTAAGGGAATATTCGGTCGGCGAACAAAAGATGACTTTTATTTAATTTGAAAAAAATGCCCCCAGATGTTTATAGCCTGCGTTCCTTTTCGCAGTTCCGACATGCACATTGGGGCATGCGTACCCAGGGAAAGGAACCCTTAACGGAACTATTCTCCCTGGAAGATGTTTCTTACTACCCATGTAATATAACATAGCTAGTTGGGTACTTGTCTGTTCAAGCACTTATGACCCCTACGCCTGGTTTCCATGCATACCCCGGTTTTTACATAACCGAGCAGGTATTCGGATACACTCCAGACTATCGGGTCCAGAGGTCGAAGTGAAAAGGTCCGCCATGACAAATGATTTACAATCCGGCTAGGGACATTACATATGTCACTTGAAGTACACAGTCACTAAGACTGATTAAATTCTTCTTCTATACCATCCAACAGGCTGTCTAGCCTACAATCCTGTTGTGAATACTTTGCGGCTAATTCTACTTGATCATACACTAAACTGACGGGAATCTCCTTGCCATCAGGCCCCACAGGTCCGACCTCGGCCATGTGGTTTGGGTCTGCTTTGGTGTATCGCGTCTTCACCATAGCCCAGGCTTCCCTCGCACCTTGTTGGCAAGCTGATATCTTCCACAATCGGAAGCGCCGCCATGATCCCTTGAGCTTCTCTACAAGCTCTCCCATGCCTCTTGGCAGGGATGCGGACGGCCACAAGGCTTGGGAAATACCCTGCATCACCTGCCAAACTTGCTCGTGCAGTTGTGAGAGCTCTGGTAGAAGATCACCCGAAGACCCGGGCATCTCTTCCGCGGGACGACCCGTCAGCATACCTGCAGACCCAACTCTGTCAGTCGCCTTCTTCGCTGAACTCCTTTAAAAGTTTGTTCAAGCACTTACTAAAAATGCCGCGACGAAGCCGCTTATTCTCCTTCACGGAGTCCGCTAGCTGGGCCCGGACATCTTTCAGTTCCTC
This sequence comes from Triticum dicoccoides, assembly GCF_002162155.2. Lineage (NCBI taxonomy): Eukaryota > Viridiplantae > Streptophyta > Magnoliopsida > Poales > Poaceae > Triticum > Triticum dicoccoides. The sequence continues at coordinate 152,531,310 of NC_041392.1, read as the reverse complement.
GCCCAGCCGGGTATTGGCGTCTTGGAGATTGTTTTTCTCCTGCCTGACTTGCGTAAGCACACGCTCACCAGCATTTAGCTGTTGATCAGCACGTGCCCCATTCGCCACTACGGCCTCCGGATTCACTTCGGGGTCACCTGCAACATCTATTGTTAGATTTGCATAAATGCCACATACTACCCGGCACCTGCCTTCTTTGCAAGGGAAACATGTGTTACCAGAGGGACCCTTCTCGGACTCCCTCAACGCGGCAACAATGGCCCCTAGCTGGGCCTTGCACTCTTCCAGCTCCTGAGACAATTGGGAATTCTTCTCTGTAAGAACCTACTCAAATAAATGGTCCTTAAATCAGTTGTGTCAACTGTTTCAAGTCTCAGGGGCTACTAATACATATAATCGTCAGATTTACTTACCCGTATATCCCTTACATACTGGTTCGTGGCTCTGGCTAGACCATTTTGAGCAGCACGGATGTACGCGTCTCCGGAATTGAAGGCATCAAATGACTCTGGTGAGAAATAAGCGTCACGGAGTACGGCCCGGCGACGCCTGTGATTCATCGCGCTCTCCACTTCGGAATTTGTAGCAGATAGTCTGTCCGCGTCCTCTGTAGGAGGAACATCCGGCTTCTGCCTCGCGTTAGCTTCCGCCTCTATGTCCGGCCCTGGAGCTCGACTGGTCGAGGCGTGATCGACAACCTCTCCGGATATAGTCTGGCAGGCGTTTTTTCTAAGAAACACGGATGTCATTATATTTTAAGCAAGATGACAACCACAGAATGAGGTTTTGTGTTATACCTCAGAGCTGGCGTCTCCGTCCTGACTGCCTTCCTTTTTTGCCTACTCGGATTCGACGCCTCTTGTTAGCGAGTTGCCGCAGGTTCGACACGGCGTCCCGAAGGCCTTCCCTGTAAGACACCATACGTGTACGGTAGGTGAAGTGCATAAAAGGGAATCCTTTTTGGGGAGTTGGGACTTTGGTTTTTCATACGTGCGACGCAAGAAGTAGTCCCGGATAGTCGGCCGTTATGGCCACCATGGCGTCCTCGCAGCTCAATTGATAGAATTGTCTGTCTATCAGCTCCACGAATATGTCCGGATCCTCTTCAAGTCCGGGATCAAGGGCCCGGCCAGAGTCCTCTGGTTGTGGAGCTGGGCTATTGACCTCCCTTATTGCTTTTCGCAGTTCCTGCCGTGAAATGGCAAGGTGGGTACCTACGACGAAGAATGTAGGAAGGTTGAGAGTAAAAAGGGTACAACTCACCCAGCTTGGAGGGTTGTACTTGGAGAATCCGTCCCGTGGTTTAATGTGGATGAACTCCTCTTCCTCTCCCTTGAATAACTCGGACAGAACTTTTGCTAAAGCAGCAGGTGAGTCCGGTCCCTTGTGCCCGCAACGAGTGGCATCGTCTTCCCCGTTAAAACACCACAGGGGGTGCCCTCGATATTGAAGTGGTTGCACCCCCGCATCATGCATATTGACATAGCCTCGATTATTGTCAATCCTGATTGAGCCAACGCTTTAATCCAGTTCATCAGATAAAGGACTTCTCCGTTATCTTCCTCTTGGGGGCTCCGTGGGTGCCAACTTCGACGTTTCATCAGAGGAGCATTGTCGAACTCAGGAAGACCCTGCCGAACAGGGTCTGGAAGAGGGACGTCCTCCATGTAAAACCACTCTGAAGGCCAGTCTTAGGACATCTCCTTTGGAGCACTAGACGGGTATCCGGTCTCGGCGATGTGCCATATTTCGGCTCCACCCACTTGATAAAGTGACCCCTTCTGTGTGCGGGGCACAAGGAAGAATAGCCTTTTCCACAGCTCGAAATGAGCCTCGCAACCCAAAAATAGCTCACAAATGGCAACGTAGCCGACGATGTGTAATATGGAAGCGGGGGTGAAATTATGCAACTAGAGGCCGTAAAACTCCAGGAGTCCATGGAGGAATGGATGAATCGGAAATCCAAGTCCCCTTAGTAAGTAAGGGACAAGGCATACCCGCTCCCACTTGGAGGGATTGGGGAAGCTCTCCGCTTGCTGCCCACCATTATAAGTGGCGAGCCTAGCTCTAACGGGAACCATATACGCCGGAGGGAGAAATCCCTGGGTCTGCAACTCTACTAATCGGTCGTGTGGGATGGAACACTTCTCCCAATCACCGGGCTTGGGGCTACGGGAGTGAGAGGAGGAGCTGTGATGGCCGGCCATGATGGAATGGATTTTTCCAAGCGCGCTCTGATGGATTCTTGCCGTGGGAAGATGGTGTGGATTGGATCTAAGAATCCCCATCCCTTTAATAGGTGATTTACTTACCTGGTGAGGGGGGCAAATGTAAAAATGCCCTGGCTCCTCGCATTTGCTCGACGCGTGGAAGATGGCCCTCATTGGGCGCAGAAGCCAAGAAGTCCAACATTTATGGGAGCCGGACACTACTTAGATATTCAGGATTTGGAGAAGAACCCGCCTTGCAATGCCGAAGACAATGTTGCCCGCCGGACTCGTCGTCATTGAAGCCTGGTTCAGGGGCTACTATGGGAGTCCTGGATTAGGGGGTCTCCGGAAAGCCAGACTATATCCTTTGGCCGGACTATTGGACTATGAAGATACAAGATGGAAGACTTCGTCCCGTGTCCGGATGGGACTCTCCTTGGCATGGAAGGCAAGCTAGGCAATACGGATATGTATGTCTCCTCCCTTGTAACCAACCTTGTGTAACCCTAGCCCCCTCTAGTGTCTATATAAACCAGAGGGTTTAGTCCGTAGGACAACATGCAATCATACCATGGGCTAGCTTCTAGGGTTAGCGTCTACGATCTCGTGGTAGATCAACTCTTGTAATACTCATATCATCAAGAACAATCAAGCAGTAAGTAGGGTATTACCACCATCAGGAGGTCCCGAACTTGGGTAAACATCTTGTCCCCCGCCTCCTGTTACCATCCGCCTTAGACACACAGTTCGGGACCCCCTACCCGAGATCCGCCGGTTTTGACACCGACACACTCCTCCTCAACACCCTCCTATCTCCCTCCTCCACACAGCCCCTCCGGATTCCCCATTGCCGCCACCCACCACCTCCCCCCCACAGATCACCACTAGCCCTCCCCCTACCCTCCTCTCACCTTCCAGCTCCGGCAGCTGTCAGATCCACCTAATCCCCCACTCATACGCCCCTCTCGCAACCCAACTCTCTCTCCCTCGTGCAACTCCACACGAGGCGACTACTGCATGCCGATTCCTGCAACGTGTGCCACTGCGCAGCGCACCGATGAGCTAATCTCCGACCCCTCCGTCCTCCAGTCCGCCTGGATCCGCCACTCCAGGTCCGTGGCGCTCGCCCATGACCGCTAGCCTGTGTCTAGGGTTTAGGCTGTGGCATCGCGTCCATCACCGGCGCATCTTCGGCAGCTTCTCTCCGTCGCACAGCATGCCCCATCGTGCCCCGACTCTGCCTACTAGGGATGTGCGCTCGCACGCGTTAGGCTGGACGACGGCGGCTCTGACATCCTCTGCTGCGTCTCTGGCATGGCCCTGCATCCTATGGTGACCTCCTGCCGCCCTACGGTGGTGGCCGACGTGCACTGTGACCGCTACATCACCAAAGAACCTCTTCAGTGAGCACTTGTACCTATGTCTCCCTCCTCTATGACATCCTCTGCTTATTTATTTTATCTGTTGTTCCTTGATTATTCGTGGTAACTGATAAATAGTGTGTAAGATTGGAACTTGTTTTCTCAAAATTTAGTTGTCAAATTCGCTTGTGATCTATCACTTTTGATTCTTGGTCTATATTCAGCATAGGCTAAGGCTTGCATTTTCACTTTGATAGCATAGCAAATGTTGACCAGATAGATATCTCATGAGTTCTGCAAGTTTGAACATCTTGGGCAGGTGAAACTTAGATATTTCATTTTAGTTGGCACATTTCAAATACTATTAATTTGGTGTCTGATATATGTGTTTAGTATTATAAATGCAAAGATGGAAAAGATGTTCCTTTTATTATTATACAAAGGATGGTCAGTGTTGCACAACTTCAGGTTTCTGATGTTAGTTCATCAACTTCAAATAATAAATAGATACTTTACTTTATGCATGACAAACTACAAGAACATCGTTAAGAAAGGGAAAGTAATGTGCGGCTACCTGTTGTACATTGTTGCTTCTTTGCTCAATTAGTATGCGTTTGAATAAATTCTTTAAGAATTCAGTTAGTAATTTTTTGGCATTTGGGAGGGAATAGTACTTTAAAAATTCGGCTTAGTTGAAACAATATTTGCATTTTAGTAATAGTGAAATGAAACTGCACGTCCAATTGTCACACTAATACCATTGCTTTGCACATTATAGTCTGTACATCTCCAACCTGATGGACGCCGACGCCACCATTCTCGAGCAGAACAGTGTGAGCTTGATACCCTCCCATTCTTCATATTGTCTTATTCTTGATGTGAATTATTTAGCATGTAGATTTTGAGTTATTCGAGGTGTGGTCTATTGTGAGCTGTTCAAGGTGTGGATTAGTGTGTGGTTCCTGTAAAATTATAACTGAATGTATAATTCTGTGTGCATAAAATCTGCGTTGGACCATGCCCGTGATATCATGCATTGTGTTGATACACTACTTGAGTTGCCATCTCCTGGCGTTCATTGGTTCCGATTCTGCTTGTATCTTTATTAACCATTAAGTAATTGCTTAAGCCATGAAATTAATTAATTTGTAGTTCTTATGCAAGCTGATGAAGATTTGCTACACATGCGGAAGGCTTTCAATTCCTACTGCTATCACCTTGTTTACTAATATACTAGTTCATTTCATTAGTATTTCTTTATATAAATAATAGTCTCTCAATGCTGGTCAAGTGGGACATCCCTAGCATTCATTTTAGAGTACTTTTCCTTACATAAATAATTGTAATGTACCCTTTTTAGAGTAATTTTCCTTACATTCATTTTATTGAAAAGACAATAATTAGGAAGTGGCATGTATAAAATTTCAAGTGTCCGTGCTACAACATAAAAATGTGAAACCGTTTAGGCTCAAAGTATTTACTCTAAACTTTTTCGGACAGAAATAATTGTGTACCTTGTATCCCATCACATATTGAAGTGTGGGCAGAGATGATTATGTACCTTGTATGCCATAAAGGCTAATCAATAAATGGGAGAATGCATGCTTTTTTGTCCAATATATGCTACTGTTCTGCACAATTCATGGGTGTGGTTAATCTAGATGTGAAGGCTATGGATTGAAATGATTATACTAAATCTGGACCACTAAATTAATCTAGATGTGAAGGTTACGTTTTTTTAAATGCAAGAAGCAAGTTTATTGATAGAAATAAGCTTTAATTGAGAAGTATGCCTCCTGTATTACTATTTTCAGGTTCAGTTAACTATGAACTACATTGTATTGTATGAGATCATCCATTTTGACATACCAAACCCTCTCACGTGCATACAAACTTGATTTTCTTTTGCCCTTGATGAATATGAAATTATCTGTCCATCCATTGTTTTAAAATGATGCTGACCTTCATATGTTTGGATGATAAATTGTCTCATTTATAGAACATTTTTTAACTTGTAACTAGTCTGCTTTGTTTTAGGTGTGTTGCCCACATTCTCATGGTACCTTAATATAATAGTGGTGTGTCCATATGATGATTGCTTGGAAAATCAACTACACACTATTATTACTCTCCAGATTCATTTGGAAGCTGGCCGTTAAAACTTATTGTAATTTTGTACGTGTTTTGGATTCTACACAGGTTTGGCAGTTTGTACGTGTTACTGGAGATTGAAGTTTTTGTTACGGGAGATTGAAGTTCTTTTGAAGGAATTACTTTGGTCCTGGAAGCATTTTTGCAGTGCTGGAGATTAAAATCAACTACTAGTGCATTTTTTCATGGAAGTCATGTTATGCGAATTAGAAAAAAAATCTTCTAGCGCTTAAATATTATTTTTTAAATGAATAGAATCTGGTTGTTGTATATTGTGCTGCATCGAGAAAATAGTCTGTAAGGAAAAAGTGGCTAATGGGTTGGACTAAATAAACAAGCTAATGGACAGGACCAAAATAAATTATTGGGCCAAAATCCCAATTGGGTTGGTTACTTCATTGGCCATGTTGGCCTCCACCTTATATCCACGTAGATGCCATGTAAGCTCTGCGTTGCTTCCAGGTCATCTAAATCGGTGACAGACTGTTCTGTCACGGCCAAGTATGGGCCAAGCGGGCCTGGGGCTAATCCATGATGGCAAAGAATTGTCATGGAATGTATGATGCCAAATTATGATGTGATATACATGACGGATTTCAAATCATGTCCTCAGGAACAAACGTAACTACTCACAAATCATATTCATGTTCATAATCAGAGGGGTATTAATATGCATAATGAATCTAAACATATGATCTTCCACCAAGTAAACCAACTAGCATCAACTACAAGGAGTAATCACCACTACTAGCAACCCACAGGTACCATCTGAGGATTTGAGACAAAGATTGGATACAAGAGATGAACTAGGGTTTGAGATGAGATGGTGATGGTGAAGATGTTGATGGAGATTGACCCCCTCCCGATGAGAGGACCGTTGGTGATGACGATGGTGATGATTTCCCCCTCCCGGAGGGAAGTTTCCCCGGCAGAACAGCTCCGCCGGAGCCCTAGATTGGTTCCGCCAAGGTTCCGCCTTGTGGCGGCGAAGTTTCGTCCCGAAAGCTTGCTTATGATTTTTTCCTCGACGAAAGACTCCATATAGGCAAAGATGGGCATCAGAGGGATGCCAAGGGGCCCACGAGGCAGGGGCGCGCCCCCACCCTTGTGGACGGTGGGTGGCCCCCTCTGGTACTTCTTTTGCCCAATATTTTTTTATATATTCTCAAATGTGCTCTTGTGAAGTTTCAGGACTTTGGGAGTTGTGGATATTAGGTCTCTAATATTTGCTCCTTTTCTAGCCCAGAATTCCAGCTGCCGGCATTCCCCCTCTTCATGTAAACCTTGTAAAATAAGAGAGAATAGGCATAAGTATCGCGACATAATGTGTAATAACAGCCCATAATGCAATAAATATCGATATAAAAGCATGATGCAAAATGGACGTACCAGTATATAAGGATATGACCTGGCTTAGGGCAAGAAACAACATATTGAAAGGCAGGCAAAGTGTATTCGCTCCCTGGTAATCGAAACCCTAGCAATACCACCTCAAACTGGATTAGGCTTTTACCTTCACCGCAAGGGGCCAAACCAATATAAACTCCTTGTGTGCTTTGTCCCATTTAACCCCTTGAAGCTAACCTCATCGTAATGGCTCCACAACTAAGTCCTTATACGAGGACATCTGCCGTGAAAATTCCACGACAAATTCCTTGCCATGTTAAAAAGGTTTTGGTTTGTTAAAATTCCGCTGAAAGTTATTGTCTCCTTGTGGTTAATATGTAAGAAAAATATATTAACTAATGATGTGCTTATGCATAGAGATTAGAGATGGAGTGCTAAATGTATGTTACTAGGGGTTTAGGTTCCAATGGCGCACCTCCTGAAGCAGTATTGTGTGCTTCAATCCTGTTTCACATATTAAGGAGCCGATGAAATATTAGGCACACCATAGCTCATAGTCATAGTTATTTGCTTGTGATGAGGAAACATGGATAGTAGATTGGAATTCAAAGTTGATGTATAGAATCCAATCTTACATCGAAGGGATAAGACATGCACCTCACATAATTCTAAGTAGGTATAATACATCATAAATGTTGGGGAATGCAGTATTTCAAAAAATTTCCTACTATCACGCAAGATCTATCTAGGAGATGCATAACAACAGAGGGGAGAGTGTGTCTACGTACCATCATAGACTGAAAGCGGAAGCGTTTATCAACATAGTTGATGTAGTCGACACCTTCATGATCCGTCCCGATCAAGTACCGAACGTATGGCACCTCTGCATTCAGCACACGTTCATCTCGATGACGTCCTCACCTTCTTGATCCAGCAAGACGGGCGAAGTAATAGATGAGTTCCAGCAGCACGACGGCATGGTGACAGTGTTGGTGAAGAACAATCTCCGCAGGGCTTCGCCTAAGCACTACGAAAACTATGACGGAGGATAAACTAGAGGGGACGGGGTTGCTGGCACATGTCTTGGTGTTTCTTGATGTGTCTTGGGTGCTAGCCCTACCCCTCTATTTATATGTTGAGCCTTGGGGTCGAAACTTGGAGTAAAAGCCTACACAAAGTCGGTTTCACCCGAAAGGCAAGAGTCCTTCTCAGACTCTAGGACCAGACGCCAGGGTTCCCAGTGTCTGGACCCTGGACTCCGCAAAACTTCATTTTGCGCTTTCCAAAAACCTTGTGGGCTTTCCCCTTTGGCCCAAATAAAGTCTTCTCGTACCCAAACATTTAGGGAAACATCCAAAACCCCTTCCGGTGAATTCCGAAACCCTTCCGGAGACCAAATACTATTATCCCATATATCAATCTTTATATCCGGACCATTCCGGAGTTCCTCGTCATGTCCGTGATCTCATCCGGGACTCCGAACAACATTCGTTCACCAACATACATAGCTCATATAATACTATATCGTCAACGAACATTAAGCGTGCGGACCCTACGGGTTCGCGAACTATGTAGACATGACTGAGACATCTCTCTGGTCAATAACCAAGAGTGGAACCTGGATGCCCATATTGGCTCCTACATATTCTATGAAGATCTTTATCAGTCGAACCGCATAACAACATACATTGTTCCCTTTTTCATCGGTATGTTACTTGCCCGAGATTCGATCATCGATATCCTCATACCTAGTTCAATCTTGTTACCAGCGAGTCTCTTTACTCGTTCTGTAATCCATCATCCTGCAACTAACTCATTAGTCACATTGCTTGCAAGGCTTATATTGATGATCATTACCAAGAGGGCCCAGAGATACCTCTTCGATACACGGAGTGACAAATCCTAATCTTGATCTATGCCAACTCAACAAACACCATTGGAGACACATGTAGAGCATCTTTACAATCACCAAGTTACGTTGTGACATTTGATAGCACACTAAGTGTTCCTCCGGTATTCGGGAGTTGCATAATCTCATAGTCATCGGAACATGTATAAGTCATGAAGAAAGCAATAGCAATAAACTAAACGATCATAGTGCTAACACTACAAAAAAGACACACCCGTGACATTTTGGGCCGAATGAAATTTTCTGTCATACTTATGACACTTCTATGACGATAATTGTGACAAAACCAGGTATCATCATAGATGTGGTGGGCTCCTACTTCTATGACAAAAACTCATGACATAAAATGGGCTTTTCGTCCTGGGCGGGCCGGAGACGCAGTTGCATGACATTCTTTGGGCCGTCCATGATGGAAAAAACCATGGTAGAAGCGAGGGCGAGGAAAATTTCGGGGAGTTCCCGGTTACGGTGGGTGGTCGGGGGCCAAGCGATGCGCGTTTCTCTCGTACACGTACGCGTGTGTGTGAGGCGTTGGGCTCTAACTGAACCCGAGCGATTGCACTAGCTACGTTACTGAACCCGAGTGATTCCTTCGCTACTGCTGCTAACTGAAGCCGATCGATGCTGCCTCTGGATGAATAGTGAGCTTTGCTGGGGGGGTTGGATGAACAGTTCCCGGTGGGGGTGGATGAACAGGACCCCGTGGTGTTGCCTTTAGATGAACAGGAACCCGATCGATCGAGCCGGTTGGGGCTGGATGAACATGACCCCATGGAGGGCTGGATGAACAGGACCACCCTGTGGAGGGCTGGATGAACAGTAGACGGTGGAGGGCTGGATGAACAGTAGCCCGTGGAGGGGTGGTTGAACAGGAGCCCGTGGAGGGCTGGTTGAATAGTAGCCAGTGGAGTAGCGCGCGGTGGAGGCTGGATGAACAGGAGCCCGTAGATGAACAGTCGCAGGTGGAGGCTGGAGGGGGTCGACGGTGGATGAACAGTAGCCCGTGGAGGCTGGAGGGGGTCGACGGTGGAGATGAACAGTATCTCGTGGAGTCCCGTTTTGCGGTATGCCACACCCCTCTCGATGAACATGACCCCCGTTTCGACCGTAGTACTCCAACACAAGTCCGTTTCCTCCGTTTTGCGGTATGCCACACCCCTCCTAATGAACAGGACCCCCGTTTCAACGGCAGGAGGTCCATTTCCTCCGTTTTGCGGTACACCAGACCCCTCCCGATGAACATGATCCCGTTTCGAACATGGCCGGTCGAACACAAGGCCGTTTCCTCTGTTCTGCGGTACGCCAGGCCTTGTTTCCATCGGCTGTTCCATCCAAGCCCTCCCGATGAACACGACGACGCATTCCGTTCCGACCCAGCTGGTTGGCTCCCCATGAACACGATGACGACGATGTTTCTTCGTTCTGACCCAGCCATGTACACGAGCCCTGGCCGTACGTACGCGCAAGTAGGCGTTCGAGACCCTACCCGTATGTACGTATGTGCATGCCTCTACATCGACCTGTATGTACGTACATGTTCACGAATAGAATGACAACGCTATGTACGCTTCGACCAGGTGGGTCCTGACTGTCTGGCACTTCCTTGCGTGCGAAGATGTAGCTGGTGAGTCCCAGCAGTCAGGGGGGTGAATCAATTTTTTTGCCCGGACGCACTTCCTTGCGTGCGAAGATGTAGCTGGTAGGTCCCAGCAGTCAGGGGGGAAATGTTTTTTCGTGAAATACGGTTGCCCGTCCAGTGGGTCCCTGCTGTCAGGTGGAGGAATCATTATTTTCGGCGTAATAAGGAGGCACTTCCTTGCTGCGGCCGTGGACCCAACTGTCAGCCTCTCCACGTACAGTCCACGTCCGATGGAAGCCGTTCCTTGACCACGTTGAACATGCCACGCCGAGACAACCAGGGCGGTGGATGACAGTGAGGCCTAGGAAGGAGAAGACGCGAAGCCGGGGAAGACGCGGCAGTGGACGCCCATGCGTAGAGGAGTATGAGGGTTCACTGGTTCATGGCGGTGTGAGTCTGCCGTCACCGCAGAATAACAAGGGGTGTGGGTGAATAGAGCAATGGCCTGGCTAGCGATGGGAGTAGTAGGGGCGGTGAGGCCTCCACGGCATCACAACCGGCCATGGGAGGAAGGAGCATGCGACACGACCGACGCTGCTTTAGGCGGCTGGAGCAAGAAGACCAGAGGTTGAAGAAGCACTACGGCCGTTGGATGGACATCATATGGTAACTGCAGCTAGAATCGTTTATATTGACTATGTTGACAAAGCCCTTAGGACGCGTCAACTTAGTAGGCCCACAGGTCAGCCTCCAAAATGGTGCACCCCAGATGTCAGGGGAAGAATCATTTTTTGGGCGGCTGAAGCAAGAATATCCGAGATTGAAGAAGAAGCATGACATCCGTTGGATGGACATCCAACGACCACAGCTGCCAGAACCGTGTGTTGTTGACAAAGCCTTGCATACGCGTCAACTTAGTTTTTTTAGGGGACGTGTCAACTTAGAAGGCCCACAAGTGTGTGGCAGAGAACATATAGCCCATTTGCGATTTGTAAGAATGTACAACCCATTTTTTAAATTCTAATGGAATTTACTACAGCCCATTTACAGTTTGTTAAAAGTATGGCCCATTTTCTAGCTAGGACAACGATTAATAATTTCAACCATTCCTCAAAAGAAGATTAATAATTTCAACCAACCGCTCAAAACAGAATTAAAAAAAATTTCCCACATTTTTATGGGATCCGAAATATTTTTATCCGAGATGTCGGTGTCAAAACCGGCGGATCTCGGGTAGGGGGTCCCGAACTGTGCGTCTAGGCCGAATGGTAACAGGAGGTAGGGGACACGATGTTTTACCCAGGTTCGGGCCCTCTTGATGGAGGTAAAACCCTACGTCCTGCTTGATTAATATTGATGATATGGGTAGTACAAGAGTAGATCTACCACGAGATCAGAGAGGCTAAACCCTAGAAGCTAGCCTATGGTATGATTGTATGTTGTGATTGTTGTCCTACGGACTAAAACCCTTCGGTTTATATAGACACCGAAGAGGGTTAGGGTTACACAAGGTCGGTTACAAAGGAGGATATATCAATATTCGTATTGCCTAGCTTGCCTTCCACGCCAAGTAGAGTCCAATCCGGACACGAGACGAAGTCTTCAATCTTGTATCTTCATAGTCTAACAGTCCAGCCAATGGAGATAATCCGGCTATCCGGAGACCCCCTAATCCAGGACTCCCTCAATAGCCCCTGAACCAGGCTTCAATGGCGATGAGTCCGGCACGCAGTATTGTCTTCAGCATTGCAAGGCGGGTTCCTTCTCTGAATACATCACAGAAGAATTTGAATACGAGGATAGTGTTCGACCCTGCAAAATAAGTTCCACATTCCACCGTAGAGAGAATAATATTTTTGCACATCTAATTTGCTGGCTTGTTTTGGCAGCATGACGTTATGTCATGGCCCGGTGATTATTCGAACCGTTTCCTTTAACCAGCCCCGCACATAACGCGAGGCAGTTTTTCGACACGTCTTATCAAAGCAGAGATCGTGTCCCCTTATTACGGGATTCTCATCAATACGGGCGTGGGTAACCCAACCGCGCCATCAATTGCGACGCTTGGGGGATAAGCGAGTTTTACCAGGCAAGTGGGGACGCTTAGCTTCGTCCGCCCATATAAAGGGATAAGGATTCACCTTTCTATCCACGCCTTCTTCCTCCTTTGCTCTTCTGTTTTCGCACACTCGAGCTCTAGCGCCCAAGTCCACACTTCCCACCTCAACCTTCTCCAACCATGCCCGGAGCGGGAGGCAGGTGGATGGTCTCCTCCGTCACGGAGGGAGACATCAAGAAACTACGCGGAGCCAGATACTTAGCCGCGAACATCGCGCATCGGCTGCCCGCTGCGGGGCAGATCGTCCCTACCCTGGAACCTTACGAGAGGGTAGTTTTCCTTCACCACTTCCTCCGCGGACTAGGGTTTCCCCTCCATCCATTCATCTGTGGTCTCATGTTCTACTACGGGCTGGACTTTCATGATCTGGCCCCGAACTTCATCCTCAACATTTCGGCGTTCATCGTCGTGTGTGAGGCTTTCCTCTGCATCCGGCCCCACTTCGGCCTGGGATTAAAGACCTTCAATATCAAGCCGAATGTAGTACGAGGCCAACAAGCAGAATGCGGCGGAGCCATGGTGGGCAAATTGCCCAACGTCATATGGCTCGAAGGCTCCTTCGTGGAGACAATAAAGGGATGGCAATCGACGTGGTTCTACATCACCGAGCCGCGCGACGCCAAATGGGCGGCAGCCCCTGAGTTTCGATCCGGATTCCCAACACGGCTCACTTCCTGGAAAGAGAAGGGCTTGTCGTGGGGTTCATCGGTGGAGTTGGATGGACTCCAGAAATGTATCCGGAGCATGGTGAGCAAGAAGCTCAAGCTTGTCAACATAATCCAAGTTATGCTCATCCACCGGACCCTCCCGTGTCAACAACGGGATTTTACCTTGTGGGAGTTCGACCCAGCCCAGCACCAGACTCTGAGCGAGCTGTTTGACACGACGCACAAGGACGTCTGGAAGGTGCTGTTCAAGGGTGCCGAGGTCCCCCTTCTCTCACCGAGGACCGCGGACTAAGCGCAAAGTGCCTAGCGCGTCCGGTGAGTTCAATACGTCCCGTAGGTCATTTATTTTCCCCATCTTAATTTTGCGTGGGGTCTAATCTCCCTGCCTTTGATAGGACTGGGTGGAGATGTCGGGGCAGATTAACTGTCCGGCCCCTTTGCACGAAGACACTGCGAGCGCTCTCCTGACGGAGATGCTGACTCCGGCTCCTTACAAGGTGCCGAAGAAGACCAAGAAGGCCCGAAAGAGTCCCCGGCGCCAGGTGTTATCAGACTCATCGTCTGATAACTCTGCGGCACACACCTCCCCCGAAGACGAGGAGGAAGAATAAGATGCTCCCCCCCAGGCGGGGGAGACAAGAAAAGGAAGGCCGCCCCGACTGGGGAGGCCGAAGGGTCCAAGAAGGGGAGGATTCTCCTTCCGAACAGTTCCACCGCCGCCGACGAGGGCGAAGACGAGTGGTTGCCCCGGGCCAAGCACCCGGGGAGATCGTAAGTATACGGATACCAGAGTAACTCATAGCATTCCTTTGTCACACTGCTTTCCCTAACGCCGAACATGATTATGTCGGCCACCGTGAACCAGCATCGATGTATCATCGGATGGCTCCCTGGGCTCGTCGAACATGGATAGCAATCCAGTCCCGACCGCCACCTCCCCTCATCCTGCTGACGACGCCGAGGTGCTATCTCAAGAGGCACCGGGTCAAGGGGAGACAGTACTGGAGGCGCCTCAAGGCGACCTTCTGGACACCGGGAGCCGCGGGGACGGTGCCCCCGAGAGCTTCGAGTTCGGCCTTCAGCCGAACACCGCGCCGGACCCTCCAGCGGTTCCGGGCTCGGGCAGGCGGCCTCCTTCTAAGAGGGGAAAGACGCCTGTGCCGGTGACCTCTGTCCATCCAGAGGCACCAGACAATCGGCTGGAAGCGCTTCGCAGCGCTTCCATCGACGAGGAGCACCGCACTATCATGAGTGCGGTGATCCAGAAGGTTCAGTCCGCCAAGAGCGGATTGACTGAAGCCCGTGCCAGCCTTCTAACATGCTTCGAGGTAAGTGTTTTAAAATGTAGTGGAAGTATTACCGCATAGACAGTAGCCCCTCATGCTTTGTTCGGTGTTCACAAAGAAAAGCCGAATAGAGGATCAAATAATATCACATGAGTCTAAAATAATTGTGTCAATATGCATATGCAGGCTTCGCTGCTGGCGTCCGCCGCACTGACTGCGGAGGTCGCCGTACTGAAGCAGGACCTCGAAGGGTCCAGGAAAGAGCTCGGCCTTGCCAAGAGGTAGCTCGAGGAGAACAAGGGTAAGTAATACCCTGTCTATAGATATGTATATATAAAAGAGGACGCGATTGCAAAATGACACGATCATCGTATGTTTGCCAGGGGCCACGACCGAGGTGGCGACCCTGAAGCAAGCGCTAATCAAGGCCGAAGATAAAGTGGCCAAGGAGCGCACCGAGTGAGAGAAGCACGAGGCTCGGGTGGGCGAGGTGCAACAAGAGCTCCAGGCTCTCATGGCGAAGCATGAGGCGTTGGAGCTTGAATCAAAGATGCGGGAGTCTGAGCTTGCCGCGGCCCTCGAGAGTGTAAAAAGTGCCAAGGCCTAAGCCCAAAAGGCCCTCCAAGAGATCGACACGATGAAGAAGATAGCGGCAGGTAAGGCTTTCTATATGCAAAGCAAGCATGTAAAAGTAAATTACCGATTACTTACCCGGATCCGGAGCTCTTCAGGAGCATTCGCAGATTTTCCCCGCAGCGTGTCCGATGCCGCACAATTTTACCAGGCCGATGATGGAAGCTCAACGGAGAAGCTGTTTTGGTCTCAATATGCTAAGGCCGAACACCTGGTGCCAATGAGAGACTAGCTGAAGCAGATGGTCGAGCTACATAAGGCGGTCGATCGGGCCATGAGGAGCTTTATTATCCGGCTGTGGCCTGGCGACGCCCTTCCGAACAGCTTCTTCGGCCTGGTGAGGCGGCTAGTGGATGCCTGCCCATGGCTGGAGGTCGTCAAGTGATCTGTCTGCATTGAAGGTGCACGCCGGGTTTTTGCCCGTGTGAAATTGCAGTGGGTCAAGCTAGACGCCGTGAAGCTAATCAAGGAGGGGCCGCCGGAGGGCAAGGAGCACCGCCACCCCGAGATGTACTACGAGGGTGTTCTGCCGGGTGCCCGTCTCATCGCCGATGAGTGTTTGAAAGATGTAATATTTGAGTAAACTTGCTCATGTGATCCTGTATGATGAAAACTTGTTTCATATGCGCTATGCAACGCTTGTGTGAATTTAAAATATTACCTTCTGTTTGGCTGTTTATCCAATCTGAGAGATGGCTAGTCCTCGGCTTCTGCCCCCATGCCACGAGTGCTGGCGTGTTCGGGATAAACCTGAGCACTCTTGTTCCCATATTTGTGTCCTTCGAGGGAGGTGCTCAGCACAACGAACAAGGCAACCGGACTAATAATGCTTTATCACTCTCACTTAGCCATAGAATTCTATAATTTTAAATTTCGGCGAAGCCCTTGGTATTCGGAAGGCCGAATTCGGGGCGCGATACACGCCTGTAATCCGGACAGGGCCGACCCCTCCCCCTAAGTGGCATAAGTCTTTAGGGACTCGAAAAACCTCGCCGGACAGCGACCAGTCTCTCGCCTTATCATGACAGTCAGTTTTAGCTTTCTCTACTGAGGTGCTAAGCCCGGCAGAACCGGGGCACAATCGCAGTAGTTCTCCTAGCGCTACCTTAGCCGATAGAGCGAAACGTAAGGTACCAAAAAATAGGAGCCAGGCAAACCCAACATTTGACCAAAGACATGATTCGGAGCTGATGCATATAATGCTATAAGTTCGGGGTGCCGCACTTGTGAAAGTGTTCGGACTTTTCACACCATATTGTGGGGTACGTAGGCCCCTGGTGTATTGGTCGTACCAAAGTGTACGATTGCAAGGCGCCGTTAATGAACACACACACACACACACACACACACACACACATATATATATATAACAAGAATGCAATAATAGTCGTAATGTCATGCATTGTTTATTGAAAAATAGCATTAAAGCAGAGTGATACAGATAGTGCGATAAGCAAAGAGTAGGACTATGTCCCTTCCAAGGGCGAGCTGAGGAATGATATTAAATCGAATATTTCGCTCGTTACTGTAATCAACCTGGTAGTTTCGTGGTATGACGTAGCTGTCTGCCCCCTTGGTTGCTGCATCATGTGTTCGGCAATAGTGCTGCAGGACAGTGTTTCCAGAGATTAAGGTCCTGAAAAAAAGAAAAATAACCAAACGGGAAGCCCCTAGTGCGGTTTAAGCCGCGTCTTGGGGCGTGCCACAGTTGTGCCCCCCTCCCCATCTGTGCCCATGGTATTTTTAATGCGTAATTATGTATGCGCGGCACGAGTTTCGCCGTTTGGCTGGGACTGGGGTGGGGGCCGCATTGCTACGCGAGCTCAGATCGCGCCAGGCGGTCTATTTGCCGATTGCCCCGAGCGCGCTTGAAGGTGTCCGGGCTTTGAAGCGCCGAACTGGTTGATTGCCTTGAGAGGCTGCTTTGCGCTTCTGCTGCGAGGGCCGCGGTGTGCTCCTCTGTTCGGAGAGAGCACTCTGTGTTTCCATTGACTGTAATAACTCCGCGAGGTCCTGGCATCTTGAGCTTGAGGTATGCATAATGCGGTACCGCATTGAATCTAGCGAATGCGTGTGACACCCCAAAATTTTAACCTTGTTTTATTAATTAAAATTTTTCCAGGAAATTTAAACTTTTAATTTTCTAGATTTTCTTTTGATTTCAGAGCCATCCATTTTCTTATTATGGAGTTTTTACCTCAAGTGAAAAACTTTCCAAAAATATTATTGGACTTGTTTAACCTCTCAAGAAAACATTTCTATTATGAGTGGAATTGATTTGCACAATTATTTCTCTCTGAGCTTTATTCCTTAAAATGATTTTTCATTAGTTTTGGAGCTCTTTTTGAACTACAACCACTTGATATATTTATTTAAAATTTTGACCAAAATTTGGAGATGTCATGTGATGTTTTAAAATCACTTTTATGCAAAAATGTATTTCATTCATTTAATATTTTGAGCTCTACCCCAATTTTTCAAATCTGGTCCAGTGGGCAATTTTGCACTGCAACCCATTTAAATATTTCTTTCTATCCTCCACCAAAATTTTGGGACGTTCATAGGAGTATATTATTCAACTTTATGCAAAAACCCATTGATGTTCTTGGTAAAATTTGAGTGAATCAACCTCTTTTTCATTCTGGTCTAGCTTGGTGATTTGTACTGCATCCCTATTAAATTTTGCTCTAGTGGCCATGAGCTTTCTCCTGCTTGTAGTACACCATACCAAACCCTTATGTCCAGGAGAGTGGACCCATTGGAAGATTTTTGGCTCCTGAAACAATGCCTTTTTCCTTCTGCCCAGAACTGAAGTTTGGCAAAACTTACACTAACAAGTTTGAGCTTTTGGCAAACTAACCTCACCACTCTCTTATTCATCGAAAGAGACTCTGATCTGGAGATTTGGGCCACCCCAAGAATTGCCTAGGTGCCATAGGCATTCTGTCAAACACCTGGTGTGCATGTCCAGTTTTGGCATGATTTTTGTTTTGCACTGTGATCTTGCCCCTCTGTACATACTGGCATGTCCGCTAATCTCCTAAGGGACCCTAGCCTAGACCTGCTAACCCCCAGCTTCACCCTTGCCGCCTAGCATGCTCTGGCATTTCGCCGAACGCTTGGCGTGCACGCTCTGGGCGCGCCCAGAGCACGCGTTTTGCACGTGCGCGCACCGAGCCGCCGCGTCCCGGTGCCGATGCCCTACGCTCGCTCTGGCCCTTCCCCTCTCCCGGTCAACGCCCCGACCCCTCCCCTCGCCGCAGAGCCGCCCCTGGAGCTCCACAGCGCCGGCGTCAGGTCGGCAGCGGCGGCTAGCGGGCGGCCATAGTGCGCCCTGCCATGGATGGCGCCGCCCAAGCCACCCCCGCATGCCAGCTGCCCTCTAGAGCAGTCCGAGCTCATCCACAAGCTTGTCCGCAAGCGCTCGTCGCCGCCACGTCCCCCTGCTGCAACAGAATGATGGTCACCGGCGTTCTTATCCATGGCCATCGTCGGAACTGACCCCGACCGCCTATTTAAGGAGCCCCGAGCCTCTCCGAAACCTCAGGCGACCTCAAGCCACCCCACCTAGCACCCCCGTAGCAGTCAATCGACCAGGGAAGGTCTTCTTCCCCATCTCTGGCAAGTACAGCCGCCGCCGCCCTCCGGCCCATTCAGTAGCAACCCGAGCCCCTCCCGTCCAACCAGTGCCACCATGCGATTCCCCTCGACCGTGCGGAGCTGCCCAACCTCTCAAACGCAATCCAGAGCCAACGTAGCCCAAACCCCCATTGCTCCCGAAGCTTCCTCCACCGCGGAGCTCGTCGCCGACGATTCCCTCCACCCCCACCGACCCAACGACCACCGGGACGACCGCCCCGGTCTTGTGGATCCAACCCAACCCTCTGGAGTCTGCGGGGAGCCGCTGTTCACCGGCGTTGATCGCCGGAGCCCTCACCTCTGTTCGGCTAGAGGAGGACGAAGGCGGGGCGACCGGTCAAACCTGACCAGTGGGCCCCCTGGACCCACTGTCAACGACCCCGATTGAGTCCATGCTGGCGTAAGTGGAAGTGCAAATCCCCGAGTACGTCTCCTCTGCTTCGAAGGCGTATTCTTCCTGAAACGTTTTCCCTTTTTCTGTTTTATTTTAAAAAACAGAATTGACTAAACTTTGACTAGCTATAACTTTTAAAATATAAATCCAAATGACTTGATTCTTTTTCTGTTGTTCCTCAAATATTGTCTAGTTTATTTTCATATTTATTTCAAAATTTTCCAAGCAACTTTTTTGTACTGATTTTAAACTATGTGTTAATTTAAATATTTCCAAAAAAAGGATTTGTTGGAGAGAGAAGAAAACTTTCAAAGTTTTGGAATGTACCTTGCCTCTCCACAACTTGAAGGCAAGCATTCTGAATCCTGGCATAATAGATTTTGGGGATTGTTTGATACGGTTATAACCCCACCTCAACATGAAGCGTTGGTTATTTTTATGTGACGATATGATCATACACCTTGAGTGCATAAATGAAAATTCTTGCCGTTGGAAATGGATAAGCTTGTGATAGCAATCAACCTCATATGCCTCTCATGCCTACCGGGAAGGACCCGGGAAAGTCTCTGTCTTGTGTAGACACGAGCTTGTCCCTCGTCGAGACGGTTATGACCGGTAGGGAAGGGGGAGGTATGATGAGTGGTGGTTGTGTCTGATGGCTGTGAAATATAATTCTTGAGCTAACCATGCAGGAAATACTTAAGCCTCCTGAGTCGGCCGTAGATCGAGTCTTGTTCCAGTAACCCCCATACTTGTTTCGTGTGCCACTTGTCCCTGTCGTAGGTAGGGTACGGTTCAGTAAGTTGTCAACCCCTGTCCTAGCACACACCATAGAGAGAGGCCATGGTGGAAGATACCGGTTGTAGCTGGTAGGCATGCCACCTGGTCCGGGGGCATGGGTGTTTCCGGTTGGGACTGAGAGGGGAGGCCACCCCTTAGAGAGCGCGATAAAAATTTGATCCCATGCTACGCGAGGTTGTAGCCTCCCCACTTAGAGTTTTGCTTAACAGGTGTCTGGGTGATTCCAGACATGTGTAAGGTTAAGCTGGTGTATGCAAGTCACGCGTGTTTTCGACTAAAAGACCGTAGACGGAATTAGTTCCGATGGACTAAAGAAATCCGTTACTCGTGGGTAAAGAGTACAGCCTCTGCAGAGATATTATACCTATTTGAATAGCCGTGTCCATGGTTAAGGACTACAGTCTGGGATGGGTCAAGTGTCGGTCTTAGAGTCGGTCTTCGGAGGAAAAACTACTAAACCAGAACATTGATTATGACCGGTGATGTATGATGATTATGATTATTATTATTTGGACTAATAATTTATGTTATTTGAATTATTGAGTATCCCTGGGACGGTTCTACCTCCCGGATATTCACCGTGATTATTCTTATATAAGCCCTTTATGTGGTGTCGCCCAGACGCCCGACTGTGGCATGCGTGTTATTTCATTTACTTATAAGCCCTTTATGTGGTGTCGCTCAGACGCCCGACTGTGGCATGCTTGTTATTTCATTTACTTATAAGCCCTTTTTGTGGTGTCACACAGACGCCCGACTGTGGCATGCTTGTTATTTCATTTACTTATAAGCCCGTTATGTGGTGTCGCACAGACGCCCGAGTGAGGCACGCTTTATATTATTATCCTTTCGAGGCGTCGCTTCAGACACCCGATCGGTGCTTTTCATTTCTACTCCCTGATTGTTTACTCATGTTTTATTTGAATGATATGCTTGCATGCATCATGAACCTTATTTCATAACTGACGAAGTGATCATGGAATATTTAAAAACAATATTATCAATGGCTATATTATACATGTGTTCTTAATGTTTGCGAGTACATTCAAAGTACTCACTGGCTTGTCCCTGGCTATTGTCTTGGCCAGATTTCTTGCGTGGAAAGGAGCGTTGCGATGAAAGCCCCGAAACCTACAAAATGGTGATAGCAGCCTCGCGAAGATAGGAGTTATCCTGGTCAGCTGTTCCTGTGGGAAATGGAGTCCCATAGACGCTGATGATCCGCAAACTGCTTCCGCCATCAACCACTAGAAACCAATTGTTGTACCCATAGGCCAGAATGGTCTTGTACTTCATATTTTGTATTTTGCTTGGAGTTTCTGTAACAAGTTGGTGTCTCATCAGCTAACAGTAATCCTGGGATGGTGAGCACAAGGGCCGCTTTTGGGAAATTAATATCCTGAAAATCCGGTCCTGACAAACTTGGTATCAGAGCCAGGCTGACCATTGGCTAATCCTATCTTAGCCAGGTCGAAAACCTAGGTAAACCAACCCACCAGACCTTAACCAAACCCCGGCCAAGCTTCTCGTGTAAGATAGCCTCACAGTGACCCGACACCTTTTGGCAGTTGGTGCCCAACCTATCAGCCTAACCTGTCAGTCACACGCCAGTGACCGGCCCCTGAATAGTCTTTTTTGCAAGCGTGCGAAGGAAGACTCCGTCCCCTTTTTCTATAAAAAGGGCACGCTAGTCTCAACCCAGCACAGCATAGCATCTACCCCAAACCAAGCTATAATGCCAAGACCCATTGTTCACAATGAGACCACAGCAACCAACCTTGGAGGTTTTGTGACCGTGCTAGCAAACCTCACCCGCCGTGCCTTTGCATTAGAAGAGCCCCCAGAATATGTTGTGTATCAAGGGTCCATGAGCGGTGAGAGCCGTAAATTTTGGGCCACTGTGCACGTCTATGGTAGGGGTCTATCACCAGAACGCCCCTACAGGTTCACCGGAAGGACAACTTCCTTTGAGCCGCAAGCCATCCAACTAGCTGCTCGAGAAGCTATAGTTCAACTCCGGCACTTGTCGCCCAGAGTTAACTGTCGCTCCTTCTACTACTACCCCAGCCGTGACGGGTATGGTAGACCACCCCAAGTCGCCAACGGAGACCACGAGACGGACCCTGCATTATTGCATCTGGTGCGATATGTAAGTGCACTAGAGGGACTGTTCGACCAGATTACTCTGGATCTGATCACAGCTCGTGGAGAACTGGTTTGCCGACCCCCAGCAAGAAGAGAAGTTGAGCCCGACACCGACAACCCAGTCGTGCTGTTCGGACAACCGATCAAGACCTTGAGATCAGCCCCAGCCATCGACCAAGGTGCTTTGATGACCCTAGAAGTGCTTTGTCGCCTTTTGGGAACACACTCCAATGGGATTGTGGCCAAGAATCCCCACGATGGTCATCATCACTACCCCGGCCCTGCAGTTCCGCAACCACCTGCAGCTAACTCCGACAGCGAAGCCCGTGGAGAAACCTCGACAGCCACAAGGCACGCCCGCTTAGACATAAACAAAGTGGACTAAGTCACTCAAGTAGTACCGAGTCTCAGTATATCCACACCCTGTAATTGTGTGATCATGTATCGCCATATTGGAATGCTACCTGCTTGTGCATCCCTATTTTGAATAGTGGCCATGCATGAGTGCGTTGGTGTACGGCTGCATTTTAATTCCGGGCGTAGCTACCAAAACCAACCCCGACGGCACCCACAGTAACACGTCACTTTTGGGAGATGTGTGTATATGTGGCTTTGACCCTGACCCCCATGAGAGTAGAACCAGCAAACAGTTGCCCCTCACCGCGGTAAATAACCCAGCCCAGTTGCTTTATAAAAGGCCACCTCGTGACCGTGCCAACTACCCCTCGTCTTGTGCACCACCCTCACAACCATTTCTTGCCATGTCGAGCCCTAGCATTTATCTGAGAACCCCAGATGCAACCCCGGGTAGTTTTGTTAAAATATTGTGGGACTTTACCTGCAGTACCATGGGTTCTACCCAACCACCCCAGTACGAGTTGCTCAAGTCGAGGATCACCGCATCCACCTCGAAATATTGGGCAGTAGTGAACATCCCCCCCGTAAACTCAAACCAAGACCCAACGGAAGTCTCCTTCCTAGGGAAATCTATGCCAACTCCGCAGATGGCCATAGAAGCGGCTGCACACGAAGCGCTTGTTCGCCTTCGATTCGCGGTACCCTATGCCAGCGAACGAGGGTATTACTACTTTCCAAGCCGTGCAGCACCCGGGGAAGTGACATCTTTTCCCGGTGGACGAATTGAGAGAGACCCAGTACTGGACAACCTTGTCCAGTATGTCATCGCTCAAGTGCGTTTGACCCAGCGAGTAATGGGTTATCTCCAGAGCCTCGCTGATTTAAATCCTCAGATCGCCATCGGCAGACCACTGAGGCCCGACCAGGAGAGACGCGTTCATCGACTGATCAATCCGCTTCCCCCGATAGAAGAAGAGTGCGCCCCAGTACCAGAGACGTTTTCTCGGGACCCCGTCTAGTTGCCATTTTCATTCTAGACGTCACTGCTATGTTCTTTTATTATCGCATTTAGTTAAGTGTTGTAACTCATGCGTGTTATTCTAAATCTTGTGCGATGAGATGAACATTTGGTTTCAATTGTAATGAGTAATTTTTGCTGCTGTAAATTTTGATGAACTAATTTTTTTCCTCGCGAGAAATCCTGGAGTGAGATTTCTTTTCCCTGAGTTGCTACAGCATATGTCTCCTCACGACATGGATTTTTTTATTCAGGCAGTGCCACGGCAGCAGGCTCACAGCCACAACCACTCGGACACGTACACTACTTGCAACACCACGCAACCATGTTGCATCTGGCTAATCATCTCCCTAACGCACCATAGTCTCTGAAAGAGAGATTAGTGGATAATCATCCGGGTATGAGTTACCTCCCGCACACCAACAACAGTTAGCACCCGACACCACACCTACTCCTCGTGATCACCGCCACTGCGGAGAGCCAACACTCTAGCGGCAGCATCACGACGATCATCGAGGATCATCGCACACAGGAGCATGGAGAGCCCCAGCAATGCCGCCAGCCCTCCGCACATCAGGATCACGTACCAATCTGACATCGCCTCCGCCATTAAAACCTCGTCTCTAGCTTCTGTAAACGGAAATGGAGGAGGAAGGAGGAGAAGAGAGGCCAGGTGTGAGGAAGAAGAGAGAAGCACCTCGGCTGTTTTATAGCTCGACCTCGGTGTACGGTCGGCGAAGTCCACCAGCACCGCTCGTCACCCGATCGCCGGTGTTCGGAGGCGAATCCGCGAGCAGTGCCGACAGCACGCTGGCCCGCGAGGTGAGTGCACGCTGCACCGGCAGCTAGCACGCCGCGCACTACCACAGGTACGGCCTAGATGCCCTACGCGCTAGACGTCGCCGGTGGAGAAAGTGCGGGAAAGCGCGCGGGAGAGAGGAAGAAGAGATAGCCAGAGGAAGACAAAGAGGCTGACAGTGGGCCCCGGGTCCACCTGTCAGCCAGAGAGAGCACTGTGCTCTTGGGTACGACCAGCGTATTTTAAATTTAGAATTTATTCTAAATTTACTGTATCCAACGTAGAAATCTCTTGTTTTCCCCCTAACCATAGATTTTCCCACGCAACGCCAGTGTTCCGCACTGTGGTTTTACACCACTTATTGCCCTCTCACTGTAGCCACATTTTATTGGTTATATTTTCTTAAAGCAGCTTTTAGCAAATCTCGAGGATGAGATTTTCCTTAAGGGGGGTAGTGTTGTGACACCCCAAAATTTTAACCTTGTTTTATTAATTAAAAATTTTCCAGGAAATTTAAACTTTTAATTTTCTGGATTTTCTTTTGATTTCAGAGCCATCCTTTTCCTTATTATGGAGTTTTTACCTCAAGTGAAAAACTTTCCAAAAATATTACTGGACTTGTTTAACCTCTCAAGAAAACATTTCTATTATCAGTGGAATTGATTTGCACAATTATTTCTCTCTGAGCTTTATTCCTTAAAATGATTTTTCATTAGTTTTGGAGCTCTTTTTGAACTACAACCACTTGATATATTTATTTAAAATTTTCACCAATATTTGGAGATGTCATGTGATGTTTTTAAATCACTTTTATGCAAAAATATTGTTCATTCATTTAATATTTTGAGCTCTACCCCAATTTTTCAAATCTGGTCTAGTGGGCAATTTTGCACTGCAACCCATTTAAATATTTCTTTCTATCCTCCACCAAAATTTTGGGATGTTCATAGGAGTATATTATTCAACTTTATGCAAAAACCCATTGATGTTCTTGGTAAAATTTGAGTGAATCAACCTCTTTTTCATTCTGGTCCAGCTTGGTGATTTGTACTGCATCCCTATTAAATTTTTCTCTAGTGGGCATGAGCTTTCTCCTGCTTGTAGTACACCATGCGAAACTCTTAAGTCCAGGAGAGTGGACCCATTGGAAGAATTTTGGCTCCTGAAACAATGCCTTTTTCCTTCTGCCCAGAACTGAAGTTTGGCAAAACTTACACTAACAAGTTTGAGCTTTTGGCAAACTAACCTCACCACTCTCTTATTCATCGAAAGAGACTCTGATCTGGAGATTTGGGCCACCCCAAGAATTGCCTAGGTGCCATAGGCATTCTGTCAAACACCTGGTGTGCATGTCCAGTTTTGGCATGATTTTTGTTTTGCACTGTGATCTTGCCCCTCTGTACATACTGGCATGTCCGCTAATCTCCTAAGGGACCCTAGCCTAGACCTGCTAACCCCCAGCTTCACCCTCGCCGCCTAGCATGCTCTGGCATTTCGCCAAACACTTGGCGTGCAAGCTCTGGGCGCACCCAGAGCGCGCGTTTTGCATGTGCGCGCACCGAGCCGCCGCGTCCCGGTGCCGATGCCCCGCGCTCGCTCTGGCCCTTCCCCTCTCCCGGTCAACGCCCCGACCCCTCCCCTCGCCGCAGAGCCGCCCCTGGAGCTCCACAGCGCCGGCGTCAGGTCGGCAGCGGCGGCTAGCGGGCGGCCATAGTGCGCCCTGCTATGGATGGCGCCGCCCAAGCCACCCCCGCATGCCAGCTGCCCTCTAGAGCAGTCCGAGCTCATCCACAAGCTTGTCCGCAAGCGCTCGTCGCTGCCACGTCCCCCTGCTGCAACAGAATGACGGTCACCGGCGTTCTTATCCATGGCCATCGTCGGAACTGACCCCGACCGCCTATTTAAGGAGCCCCGAGCCTCTCCGAAAGCTCAGGCGACCTCAAGCCACCCCACCTAGCACCCCCATAGCAGTCAATCGACCAGGGAAGGTCTTCTTCCCCATCTCTGGCAAGTACAGCCGCCGCCGCCCTCCGGCCCATTCAGTAGCAACCCGAGCCCCTCCCGTCCAACCAGTGCCACCATGCGATTCCCCTCGACCGTGCGGAGCTGCCGAACCTCTCAAACGCAACCCAGAGCCACCGTAGCCCAAACCCCCATTGCTCCCGAAGCTTCCTCCGCCGCGGAGCTCGTCGCCGGCGATTCCCTCCACCCCCGCCGACCCAACGACCACCGGGAGGACCGCCCCGGTCTTGCGGATCCATCCCAACCCTCTGGAGCCCGCGGGAAGCCGCCGTTCGCCAGCGTTGATCGCCGGAGCCCTCACCTTTGTTCGGCCAGAGGAGGACGAAGGCGGGGCGACCGGTTAAACCTGACCAGTGGGCACCCTGGACCCACTGTCAGCGACCCCGATCGATTCCACGTTGGCGTAAGTGGAAGCGCAAACCCCCGAGTACGTCTCCTCTGCTTCGAAGACGTATTCTGCCCGAAACGTTTTCCCTTTTTCTGTTTTATTTTAAAAAACAGAATTGACTAAACTTTGACTGGCTATAACTTTTAAAATATAAATCCACATGACTTGATTCTTTTTCTGTTGTTCCTCAAATATTGTCTATTTTATTTTCATATTTATTTCAAAATTTTCCAAGCAACTTTTTTGTACTGTTTTTAAACTATGTGTTAATTTAAATATTTCCAAAAATAGGATTTGTTGGAGAGAGAAGAAAACTTTCAAAGGTTTGGAATGTACCCTGCCTCTCCACAACTTGAAGGCAAGCATTCTGAACCCTGGCATAATAGATTTTGGGGATTTTTTGATACGGTTATAACCCCACCTCAACATGAAGCATTGGTTATTTTTATGTGACGATATGATCATACACCTTGAGTGCATAAATGAAAATTCTTGCTGTTGGAAATGGATAAGCTTGTGATAGCAATCACCCTCATATGCCTCTCATGCCTACCGGGAAGGACCCGAGAAAGTCTCTGTCTTGTGTAGACACGAGCTTGTCCCTCGTCGAGACGGTTATGACCGGTAGGGCAGGGGGAGGTATGATGAGTGGTGGTTGTGTCTGATGGTTGTGAAATATAATTCTTGAGCTAACCATGCAGGAAATACTTAAGCCTCCTGAGTCGGACGTAGATCGAGTCTTGTTCCAGTAACCCCCATACTTGTTTCGTGCTACCACTTGTCCCTGCCGTAGGTAGGGTACGGTTCAGTAAGTTGTCAACCCCTGTCCTAGCACACACCACAGAGAGAGGCCATGGTGGAAGATACCGGTTGTAGCTGGTAGGCATGCCACCTGGTCCGGGGGCATGGGTGTTTCCGGTTGGGACCGAGAGGGGAGGCCACCCCTTAGAGCGCGCGATAAAAATTTGATCCCATGCTACGCGAGGTTGTAGCCTCCCCACTTAGAGTTTTGCTTAACAGGTGTGTGGGTGATTCCAGACACGTGTAAGGTTAAGCTGGTGTGTGCAAGTCAGGCGTGTTTTCGACTAAAAGACCGTAGACGGAATTAGTTCCGATGGACTAAAGAAATCAGTTACTCATGGGTAAAGAGTACACCCTCTGCAGAGATATTATACCTATTCGAATAGCCGTGTCCATGGTTAAGGACTACAGTCTGGGATGGGTCAAGAGTCGGTCTTAGTGTCAGTCTTCGGCAGAAAAACTACTAAACCAGAACATTGATTAAGACCGGTGATGTATGATGATTATGATTATTATTATTATGGACTAATCATTTATGTTATTTGAATTATTGAGTATCCCTGGGACGGTTCTACCTCCTGGATATTCACCGTGATTATTCTTATATAAGCCCTTTTTGTGGTGTCGCCCAGACGCCCGACTGTGGCATGCATGTTATTTCATTTACTTATAAGCCCTTTATGTGGTGTCGCTCAGACGCCCGACTGTGGCATGCTTGTTATTTCATTTACTTATAAGCCCTTTTTGTGGTGTCGCACAGACGCCCGACTGTGGTATGCTTGTTATTTCATTTACTTATAAGCCCTTTATGTGGTGTCGCACAGACGCCCGACTGAGGCACGCTTCATATTATTATCCTTTCGAGGCGTCGCTTCAGACACCCGATCGGTGCTTTTCATTTCTACTCCCTAATTGTTTACTCATGTTTTATTTGAATGATCTGCTTGCGTGCATCATGAACCTTATTTCATAACTGACGAAGTGATCATGGAATATTTCAAAACATGATTATCAATGGCTATATTATACCTGTGTTCTTAATGTTTGCGAGTACATTCAAAGTACTCACTGGCTTGTCCCTGGCTATTGTCTTGGCCAGATTTCTTGCGTGGAATGGACCGTTGCGATGAAAGACCCGGAACCTACGTAATGGTGATAGCAGCCTCGCGAAGATAGGAGTTATCCTGGTCAGCTGTTCCTATGGGAAATGGAGTCCCATAGACACTGATGATCCACAAACCGCTTCCGCCATCAGCCACTAGAAACCAATTGTTGTACCCATAGGCCAGAATGGTCTTGTACTTCATATTTTGTATTTTGCTTGGAGTTTCTGTAATAAGTTGGTGTCTCATCAGCTAACAGTAATCCTGGGGCTGGTGAGCACAAGGGCCGCTTTTGGGAAATTAATATCCCGAAAATCCGGTCCTGACAATGCGGTTCACCCGAGAAGCGCGTGATAACCACTTCGGAACGGGACTATATCGAAGATTAACTCTTCTCTTCAGAAATTATCCGGGGATCCGAAGACCACTTCCAGTGTAACTGAGCCTGTGCAATGGGCCTCTACACCTGGAATGACGCCCTTGAAGGTTGTTTTTGTGGGTTTGATCCTTGAGGGGTCTATACCCATTTTGCGCACTGTGTCCTGATAAAGCAGGTTCAGGCTGCTGCCGCCATCCATAAGGACTCGAGTGAGGTGAAATCCGGCAATGATTGGGTCCATGACGGATACTAGTGGGGTGGTCCCTGCGATCGAAGGTGATCGGGCAGGAGGACCAAGGGTTGAACTTTGGGGCGACTGGCTCCAATGCCTATACGTCCCTGAGCGCACGCTTCCGCT
Source organism: Triticum dicoccoides (assembly GCF_002162155.2). Taxonomy (NCBI): domain Eukaryota; kingdom Viridiplantae; phylum Streptophyta; class Magnoliopsida; order Poales; family Poaceae; genus Triticum; species Triticum dicoccoides. Next base: position 152,501,843 of record NC_041392.1, on the reverse strand, counting down.
CCCTCTTGGGGATGTGTGTCGCATATATCATGTTCACCGTCCGCACTTGCGGGGGAAACCTCTTCTGCCCTCCGGTGTGCGGCTGCCGGGGCTCCTCCTCGTCATCGCTATGCGGCCCCTTGTCCTTGTTTTCGGCAATTAACTTGTCGGCCTGCTTGAACACCCAACAATCCTGTTGGTGTGATTGGCTGGCTTGTCCGGGGTGCCGTGTATTTGACACGAGCGATCGAGTATACGGTCCAAGCTGGACGGACCCGGCGTACTTTGTTTGAATGGCTTTTTCCGCTGACCGGGTTTAGAGCCTTTGAATCCGGCATTGACTGCCGTATCCTTAGTATTTTCGCTGTTAATGCGGCTCTTATGTTTGTTGCGACGTGACCTGCTATTGCCGTACTTGGTATCTGAGGTACCATGGTTCTTTGATATGTTATTACTGCGAGCCAGCCAACTGTCCTCTCCCGCACAAAAGCGGGTCATGAGCGTCGTGAGAGCTGCCATAGATTTCGGCTTTTCCTGACCAAGGTGCCGGGCTAGCCACTCGTCTTGGATGTTGTGCTTGAAAGCCGCTAAGGCCTCCGCATCCGTACAGTTGACGATTTGATTTTTCTTTGTAAGAAACCGAGTCCAGAATTGCATGGCCGACTCTTCTGGCTGCTGAATTATGTGGCTCAACTCATCGGCATCTGGTGGTCGCACATAAGTGCCCTGAAAGTTGTCGAGGAATGCGGCTTCCAGATCTTCCCAACAGCTAATGGAGTCAGCTGGCAAGCTGTTAAGCCAATGCCGCGCTGGTCCTTTGAGCTTTAGTGGGAGGTATTTGATAGCGTGTAAGTCATCACCGCGGGCCATGTGGATGTGGAGGAGGAAATCCTCAATCCATATTGTGGGATTTGTTATGCCGTCGTATGATTCAATATTTATAGGTTTGAAACCTTCTGGGAATTGATGTTCCATGACTTCGTCTGTGAAGCATAAGGGGTGTGCGGCGCCTCTGTATTGGGCTATATCGCGACGCAACTCGAATGGGTCTTGCCCGCTGTGTTCGGCCCGGCCGGATTTGCTTTTACTGTATCCGGCGTGACGTTTATCGTCTCGCAGAGTGGTGCGCTGTCATGATCCGTAGATCGATCTTGCATGCTTTGCTTTGTCCTCCAATATGTTTCGTAGGTCTGGCGTATCTCCCCATGCCTTTTTATTTGAATGGCGTCGGGGTGGAGGCTGAGCTTTTGGCTGGAATGCCTCTCTATCGCGGCCACGAGGTGCCCGGTCAGCCGTATCATAAGCTTCTTCCTCTAGTCGGGGTAGTAACCTGCATTTTGGGTAATTCTTGGAGGGGCACTTGAGTTTATATTCCTCGGCTGCGAGGACTTCAGTCCATCTATCAGCTAGCAGAACTTGATCAGTTTGAAGCTACTGCTGCTTTTTCTTCAGGCTATTTGCCGTGGCCATAAGCCGGCGCTTGAAGCACTGTTGTTCGACGGGATCCTCTGGGACGGCGGATTCATCGTCGCCGAGGCTTGCCTCCTCTTCGGAGGGGGGATGTAATTGTCATCCTCCTCCTCTCCGTCTGCCGCTCTCTCAGGAGAGCTGGCTCCTTCATCCTCCTGCTCTAAATCTTGCTGGAGGGGATTGTTATTGTCTTCGGCACTATCCTGAGTGTTATTATCTCCTGTGCCGGTATCACCACTTTTGCTTTGGCGGGACTTAGAGCGGCGCGGCTGACGTCGGCGCTTGGGTTGCTTCTTGGAGGGGTCATCCTCCGCTATCTCGTCGCCATTGCCTTCATTGGGTGTATCCACTATGTATATGTCATATGACGAGGTGGATTTCCAGTGCCCTATAGGCGCTGGTTCATGTTCGTCTCCTACATCGTCGTCCATACTGTCGATGTCTTCAGAGTCGAAGTCGAGAATGTCGGTTAAATCATCGACAGTGGCTACAAAGTGGGTGGTGGCTGGGTGTCGAATTTCTTCGTCGTCCGCATCCCAATCCTGTTGGCCATAGTCCGGCCAGGGCTCTCCTGACAAAGAGAGAGACCTTAGTGAATTCAGAATGTCGCCGAAGGGCGAGTGCTGAAAGATATCCGCGGCGGTGAATTCCATGATCGGCGCCCAATCGGATTCGATTGGCAGGGGCGCGGATGGTTCGGAGTCAGAAAAAGAGTCTGGCACCTTGGAGTCATGGGTTGCGCAGAGGATTATGCTGGTGTTTGGCTCGACCGCTGTTGAGATTGCAGCCTCTGAGGCGGTGTCTAACCACCCGTCCTCGATTGGCGCAGTTGGCTCCGAGCTAAGGGTCGGAGCTGATGCGGGCGCGGCCTTTGGGGTACTGTTCGGCGGCAGAGCTAGGTCATACCCATCGTGACAGTGCGGCGCGCTCGGCTGTGGCTCGAATCCGTCGAAGATCAAGTCTCCGCGGATGTCGACCGTGTAGTTCAAACTTCCAAATTTGACCTGACGGACAAGGGTGTAGCTTTCAATCTGCTCTAGATGGCCAAGCGAATCAGCCCGCAGTGCAAAGCCGCCGAATACGAAGATCTGTCGAGGGAGAAAAGTCTCACCCTAGACCGCATCGCTATCAATGATAGTAGGAGCCATCAAGCCTAACAGCGACGACACAGAGGAACTCTCAATGAAAGCACCAATGTCGGTGTCAAAACCGGCGGATCTCGGGTAGGGGGTCCCGAACTGTGCGTCTAGGCCGAATGGTAACAGGAGGCAGGGGACACGATGTTTTACCCAGGTTTGGGCCCTCTTGATGGAGGTAAAACCCTATGTCCTGCTTGATTAATATTGCTGATATGGGTAGTACAAGAGTAGATCTACCACGAGATCAGAGAGGCTAAACCCTAGAAGCTAGCCTATGGTATGATTGTGTGTTGTGATTGTTGTCCTACGGACTAAAACCCTTTGGTTTATATAGAAACCGGAGAGGGTTAGGGTTACACAAGGTCGGTTACAAAGGAGTATATATCCATATTCGTATTGCCTAGCTTGCCTTCCACGCCAAGTAAACTCCCATCCGGACACGAGACGAAGTCTTCAATCTTGTATCTTCATAGTCTAACAGTCCGGCCAATGGAGATAATCCGGCTGTCCGGAGACCCCCTAATCCAGGACTCCCTCACGAGATTTCTAGTCAGATTAAATATAATTTCAAAATAAAGTTGTATTACGTTAAAATCCAATGAAATATTGCACGCGCAACAAGTAATGAAATTAAAATTTCCAAATTCCAAAAATAATATATTTTTTAAACTAATTACGCGTTTGGTGCATTTTTTGTAGTTATTTCCCAGTTATTATAATTACATCCCATTTATGATTTCTTAAAGTCCATTTTCTTGTTAAGCCTAATGCATACCTCCTAGGAAAGTTTGCAGCCCAGCGGGGCGGAGAAGTTGACCCGGATATTGTGTACAACTGTCGGCCCAGTTGCATTGCTGATGTTGAAAAAAAGGCCTGTGTAGTATAGTACAACCTAACATGGCTACTCAGCCCACACTCAGCGACGCCGGAAAGGCCCGAACAAGGCTTCTGTACAACTTTTTGAAGTCACTAAGCTCAATTAATAACTTAAGAAAAAAGTTAGATTACAGTGGAACCGAATTAAAAGATGTCACGAGCAAAGAAATAATTCAACGGGTCCCAATTGTGCATGTGTGTGTGTGACCCATTGGTCGATGCTCGTAAATACATCTTTCAGCCATATGCATTGCTGATGCTCAGTAAAAACTTATATAGTTGACACAATCATATAGAATATCATAGCACGCTGAACTTGCATACAAAAATTTCACGCAGGCGGCACAATCAAGATGGAAGCAGTGGATCGCTATGGGTAGGGCTATGTTGAAACCAACGAACTCGTACATAACGGTTCATTGTCTTTATCAATGACGGGGAAATATCTTGAATGTTGTGCAAAGAAAACAGACAGACAACACAATAAGTTCTGCTAGCACATTAAGTTGACATACATCCCTTTCTAAAAAAAGTTCAGGTACAAAATTAGAATAGGTCACAATCAAATGTACTGGCACATCAGTGCTTCACACCCGTAGCTTGGATTTCACTAGTATCTAACAAGATTCGGTTGTTACCATAAATTAGAGCACATCCAGGAAGCCAGCCCTTCCTCTTCTCCCAAAGAAGCAGTGGCCTCCGCCGCGCGATGGAGTAGGTCATGTGCCATCCATCGTTCCGAGCAACACAGGGAAAGTCTGACGTTGACTCCTATAATGGACATCGTCGATGGACCCTGGCACCAGTGGCGGTGGCAGGACTTCGATTGATGGATTGACCACTTCTTCGACATGCACGAACACTCGATACAGGTACATCCCTAATGTGGTCCGCGGCGGCCTTGGTGGCGACGAATAGTACAACCCCGGTTCCTGCACCAGTATCTCAACACCAATCACCTTCGGTATGGTGGACGGCTTCTTCATCCATGCCATAACTGTCAGAGCCCAGCTGTCTGGGGGAACAAACATACTTACGAGCTCACCTCCAAGGTCGTTGATAAGCTCATTCATGGACTCGCTGTTCCAAGCACGTCGAGGCATGCCGTGGAAGGTAAGCTTTGTTAAAAACTCAAGCTCAGAGGGCACCGAGCCCCATCCTGGGTGCCACCGATCAAAGCTCACCAGCGCGCCATCGCAGAACAAACGCCGGGAAGATTCGAACACACGATTGCAGTCGAAAGTTGTCCGGAACCTGACGAAGAAATCAGCCAGTGGCGGATAGACTTCAACGAGCAAGTCACTTACTTGGATGACATGCGCAATGTCAAGAGCTTTGACAAGGTCGTCCGACAAGACAGGAGGCCGGTCGCCATTGATAGTTACCATCAGCACTTTGCCAGCAAACTGATCATCAAGCGCCGCCATTCCACTGTTGAGCGACAGCACGCAGTGACCGAAGGTAGGACGGACCTCAGGATCTCCGGCTCGGAGATCCGCGTTAACCGGCGACATGATAGTGGGCTTGAGTACAGGGAGTACATGAGGGGGATTTGGGGGAACTGGAGTAGGAATCGAGATTCCAGAGGTGGGGAGGGGTGGGAGATTGGGGATGAAAAGGTAGCATGAATTTCGAACACGCGCCAATATGCTCTCGGCGCGCAAGCGCACGAAAACATCGGTGGCGCCCACATGTTGGCCTAAGAGTCCTTATTCTTTATTTTTTGGAGAGCCCGGCCTTTTTTGAGGATCTTTTGAGAGCCCGGCCTGAGAGTCATAATTGACCTGTTTGGCATTGCGTTACTACTCGGCCCATATTCAATGACACCTCACTAGCCCAAACAAGTGTACATCATTGAAAAGACGCTGAGCTGAAATTATATAACTTGAAAAAAGGAGATACACTCTGAACACTGGAGAATGGTGATGCCCTCATTTAGCCCACCAGTAGTTCGAGACAATAAACAATTCAAAACAATGATATATACAACATTCAAACACTGACTAGTGACTACTACCGACATAAACAACAAGACATGATAGTTCATATGAAGTCTTGCTACACCACCAAAACGCACCCATCTGCAGTGCTCAGACTCTCGTGATCCAGACGAGAATGACATTCTAAACAGAGGCAACTGTTACATAGTAAGAGTGACATAGACGAGGATGACCAAATGACAAGGAATATGCATAACAAAAGAAAGAACTACCCATCCAGAACAAGCATCAAAGGCAACAAAGTCATTCGAAGAGATGATCCAACACCATCATAATTTGCAGCCTCACTTCAGAGACCAATGATCCGGAGACACCAGTAATCCACACTTTCGACGCAACAGCCCAATTACCTATCAAACTAAAGGCTTGAACCACATCACTGCTTGTCGTAATTGAGACATCCAAGGATAAAGGTTAATCCGGATGCCTTTGTCATTCTAACCTTCTTTTGGCTGCAAGCTGTATCGTTGACAATCAGGGGAGTTTGCTCCCGAACTCCTAGGGCTCGTTGTGTAGACACAGTTTTCCATAGCAAACAGAGCCTCTCTGCCATCAAGGTCCTTGCCAACGGTGATCTCCTGCTTAATCGGATAATTGAGTCCGAGAAACAGAGAGTGCGAACCAAGGCTGTTTACCCGCCTCCAGCTAAAAAATCCTGAAGGCCCCAACAAGCTGGTATCCTGCTCATAGACGTAACAACCACTGTCTGGATACTCACGTAATTCACGGTGCTTGTATACAGTGGGGTTTTTGCAATATAACTTTTCCGGCTCATGTGTCCAAATGATCATCAGTATTTTGCCGTCGTCTGATCGAGCGAGGAACCAGTTGTGCTTCCCTGTTTTTGGCAAAGGTGGTGGGATTAGAAAGCGTAGTAACTGTAGGGACACCGCATCATATGAAAAAGGACAAGCATTGTTAATGTAAGATCAGAATTGTTCAGAGTATGAGTAGGATAATGTAAGAAACAACATTGATATGTCCCTGTTGGAATTGGGAGGAAAATATAGGGAAATGTATACTGGGTTCGAAAATATAGAAGTGCCATGCATGGTTATACTCATGTTATCTCGCAACCGATTCTTCACAGGAAACTACCATGCCATGCATGTTATGTAATCATGTTCTGTCCTCACAAACAAATTCTTCAAGGTAACTAGCCGACCATGCATTGTTATATACTCGTGTTCTGCGGGAAATTTTTTTGTCAGGATATTATTCTAGCCATTGATTGCTGAAGGGCGAATATAGGTATGTACACATGGTAAGCATTACATGATTTCACTACTTCCAAATATAGAGTTCTCGATATGCACATTTACTTCCCTAATGTATGGTTAGATGAAACCAACAGTGTGTTGCATGTTTCTACATCATGAAAATGAGGAAACTAACATGGCCATTGATACACACTCATATTTAGTAGTAGTATATAGATTACTGTAAAATAAGGAGAATATCCATATATTCCTAACCATTTGATTATTCAGGGGTACAAATTGGCTGTAATGACATGGTCACAATCGCATGAATTAACTCATTCCAAATATAGCTGATTTACAGCGTCTCTAATACATTGCCATAGGTCAACTCAAATTCTGCTCAAACAGGGATATGCCAATCATCACAAAAAGTTCAAACAGTGTCATGGCGTCATCATTAACATGAGATGGAAACAACTTACACGCGTCATCCCAGCAATACATGGTGCCATCTGCTTTGTCGATCGCGTAGATGATGCCATTGTGTTCAATAGTATCACAGAAGTGTGTATCAGCTTTGATGATGATCCACTACGAGCTGAGTTGTCTCCAGCTAAAGAAGGCACCGGCGTAAAGATAGGTGAGTCCGCGGTTGAACAAGGCAATTAGCTTGAAGTCTGCTTAATTCACATGTCGTGTGGGCACTTGGCAGATTACAATCTTCTGCAAAACAAGGTCCGTCCAACTGACGTGGTAATCTAGATGACTTGGACCGCGATGGTAAAACTCTATATAATCCAACGGAGGAAGGATAATCTCATGGGAGGTCTGGAAGTTCACGAGCACCAACTTTTTACCGTCTTCCCCTTCTCTGAAGGCAGCCATCCAGTGGGAGTTCATGCCGACCCAGTACATACCTGCCAAGAAGATTCGGGCGATGGTGATCAGATTGATGTCAAGGGAAATGATGTACGGCGACCCACTACATACCTGCAAAGAAGTTTCAGCTAATGGAGAACGGATTGAAGTCGAGGGGCATCATGTACGCATCTGTATCATGGTGAGCCAATCTCGCAAGACCAGATAGCAGCAAGCAGGGTGTCTTGAAAAGATTAGGCCTCGCTTTGACAATGGCCGTGTGCATGTCCCTCGAGCATGCAGCCAGCCGCAGGGCGCTCAACATATCCATACATGAACAACAGAGGTCGAGGATGTCACTGGGGAGACTGCTCCAATCGTGGCTCATATGGATGCTGCGCGGTTCGCGTTCGGCCATGGTGGAGTTTGGTGAAGGAAATATGCCATAGAGGCAATAATAAAGTTATTATTTATTTCCTTATATCATGATAAATATTTATTATTCATGCTAGAATTGTATTAACCGGAAACATAATACATGTGTGAATACATAGACAAACGGAGTGTCACTAGTATGCCTCTACTTGGCTAGCTCGTTGATCAAAGATGCTTAAGTTTCCTAACCATTGACATGAGTTTTCATTTGATTAATGGGATCACATCATTAGGAGAATGATGTAATTGACCTGACCCATTCCGTTAGCTTAGCACCCGATCGTTTAGTATGTTGCTATTGCTTTCTTCATGACTTATACATGTTCCTATGACTATGAGATTATGCAACTCCCGTTTATCAGAGGAACACTTTATGTGCTACCGAACGTCACAACGTAACTGGGTGCTTATAAAGGTGTTCTACAGGTGTCTCCAAAGGTACTTGTTGGGTTGGCATATTTCAAGATTAGGATTTGTCACTCCGATTGTCGGAGAGGTATCTCTGGGCCATCTCGGTAATGCACATCACTTAAGCCTTGTAAGCATTGCAACTAATGAGTTAGTTGCGGGATGATGTATTATAGAACAAGTAAAGAGACTTGCCGGTAACGAGATTGAACTAGGTATTGAGATACTGAAGATCGAATCTCGGCAAGTAACATACCGAGGACAAAGGGAACAACGCATGTCGTTATGCGGTCTGACCGATAAAGATCCTCGTATAATATGTGGGTGCCAATATGAGCATCCAAGTTCCGCTATTTGTTATGACCAGAGACATGTCTCGGTCATGTCTACATAGTTCTTGAACCCGTAGGGTCCGCATGCTTAACGTTTCGATGACAGTTATATTATGAGTTTATATGTTTTGATGTACTGAAGGTTGTTCGGAGTCCTGGATGTGATCACGGACATGACAAGGAGCCTCGAAATGGTCGAGACATGAAGATTGATATATTGGAAGCCTATGTTTGGATATCGGAAGTGTTCCGGGTGAAATCGGGATTTTACCGGAGTACCGGGAGGTTACTGGAAACCCCCGGGAGGTTAATGGGCCTTAGTGGGCCTTTACGGAGAAGAGGAGAGGCGGCCAGGGCTGGGCCGCACGCCCCTCCCCCCTAGTCCGAATAGGACAAGGAGAGGGGGGCGGTAGCCCCTTCCTTCCTCTCTCCCTCCTCTTTCCCCTCCCAAGTCCTAATCCAACTAGGAAAGGGGGGAGTCCTACTCCCGATGGGAGTAGGACTCCTCCTGGCGCGCCCTCTCTCCTTGTCGGCCGGACCCCCCTTGCTCCTTTATATATAGGGGCAGGGGGCACCCTAGATACACAACAATTGATCGTTTGATCTTTTAGCCATGTGCGGTGCCCCCCTCCACCATAGTCCACCTCGATAATACTGTAGTGGTGCTTAGGCGAAGCCCTGCGTTGGTAGAACATCATCATCGTCACCACACCGTCGTGCTAACGAAACTCTCCCTCAACACTCGGCTGGATCGGAGTTCGAGGGACGTCATCGGGCTGAACGTGTGCTGAACTCGGAGGTGCCGTACGTTCGGTACTTGATCAGTCGGATCATGAAGACGTACGACTACATCAACCGCGTTGTGCTAATGCTTCCGCTTTCGGTCTACGAGGGTACATGGACAACACTCTCCCCTCTCGTTGTTGTGCATCACCATGATCTTGCGTGTGCGCAGGATTTTTTTTTTGAAATTACTATGTTCCCCAACAGTGGCATCCGAGCCTGGTTTTATGTGTAGATGTCATATGCACGAGTAGAACACAAGTGAGTTGTGGGCCATATAAGTCATACTACTTACCAGCCTGTCATACTTTGGTTCGGCGGTTTTGTTGGATGAAGCTGCGCGGACCGACCTTACGCGTACGCTTACGCGACACTGGTTCTACTGACGTGCTTTGCACACAGGTGGCTGGCGGGTGTCAGTTTCTCCAACTTTAGTTGAACCGAGTGTGGCTACGCCCGGTCATTGCGAAGGTTAAAACAACACCAACTTGACAAACTATCGTTGTAGTTTTGATGCGTAGGTAAGAACGGTTCTTGCTAAGCTCGTAGCAGCCACGTAAAATTTGCAACAACAAAGTAGAGGACGTCTAACTTGTTTTTGCAGGGCATGTTGTGATGTGATATGGTCAAGACATGGTGCTAAATTTTACTGTATGAGATGATCATGTTTTGTAACCGAGTTATCGGCAACTGGCAGGAGTCATATGGTTGTCGCTTTATTGTATGCAATGCAATCACCCTGTAATGCTTTACTTTATCACTAAGCGGTAGTGATAGTCGTTGAAGCAAAAGATTGGCAAGACGACAATGATGCTACGATGGAGATCAAGGTGTCGCGCCGGTGACGATGGCGATCATGACGGTGCTTCGGAGATGGAGATCAAAAGCACAAGATGATGATGGCCATATCATATCACTTATATTGATTGCATGTGATGTTTATCTTTTATGCATCTTATCTTGCTTTGATTGATGGTAGCATTATAAGATGATCCCTCACTAAATTATCAAAGTATAAAGTGTTCTCTCTGAGTATGCACCATTGTGAAAGTTCTTCGTGCTGAGACACCACGTGATGATCAGGTGTGATAGGCTCTACGTTCAAATACAACGGGTGCAAAACAGTTGCACACGCGGAATACTCAGGTTAAACTTGACGAGCCTAGCATATAACAGATATGGCCTCGGAACACGGAGACCGAAAGGTCGAGTGTGAATCATATAGTAGATATGATCAACATAGTGATGTTCACCGTTGAAACTACTCCATCTCACATGATGATCGGACATGGTTTAGTTGATATGGATCACGTGATCACTTAGAGGATTAGAGGGATGTCTATCTAAGTGTGAGTTCTTAGGTAATATGATTAAATGAACTTAAATTTATCATGAACTTAGTACCTGATAGTATCTTGCTTTTCTAGGTTGATTGTAGATAGATGGCCCGTGCTGTTGTTCCGTTGAATTTTAATGCATTCCTTGAGAAACCAAAGTTGAAAGATGATGGTAGCAATTACACGGACTGGGTCCGTAACTTGAGGATTATCCACATTGCTGCACAGAAAAGTTATGTCCTGGAAGCACCGCTAGGTGTACCACCTGCGCCAGCAACTGCAGACATTGTGAATACCTGGCAGTCACATGTTGATGACTACTCGATAGTTCAGTGTTCCATGCTTTACGACTTAGAACCGGGACTTCAACGACGTTTTGAATGTCATGGAGCATATGAGATGTTCCAGGAGTTGAAGTTAATATTTCAAAAGAATGCCCGGATTGAGAGATATGAAGTTTCCAATAAGTTCTATAACTGCAAGATCGAGGAGAATAATTCTGTCAGTTAGCATATACTCAAGATGTCTGGGTACTACCGTCACTTGATTCAACTGGGAGTTAATCTTCTAGATGATAGCGTCATTGACAGAATTCTCCAATCACTACCACCAAGCTACAAGAGCTTCGTGATGAACTATAATATGCAAGGGATGGATACGACAATTCCCGAGCTCTTCGCAATGCTAAAGGCAGCGGAGGTAGAAATCAAGAAGGAGCATCAAGTGTTGATGGTCAATAAGACCACCAGTTTCAAGAAAAAGGGCAAAGGGAAGAAGAAGGGGAACTTCGAGAAGAACAACAAGCAAGTTGCTGCTCAGGAGAAGAAACCCAAGTCTGGACCTAAGCCTGAGACTGAGTGCTTCTACTGCAAGCAGACTGGTCACTGAAAGTGGAACTGCCCCAAGTATTTGGCAGATAAGAAGGATGGCAAGGTGAACAAAGGTATATATGATAGACATGTTATTGATGTGTACCTTACTAATGCTCGCAGTAGCACCTGGGTATTTGATACTGGTTCTTTTGCTAATATTTGCAACTCGAAACAGGGGCTACAGATTAAGCGAAGATTGGCTAAGGACGAGGTGACGATGCGCGTGGGAAATGGTTCCAAAGTCGATGTGATCGCAGTCGGCACGCTACCTCTACATCTACCTTCGGGATTAGTATTAGACCTAAATAATTGTTATTTGGTGCCAGCGTTGAGCATGAACATTATATCTAGATCTTGTTTGATGCGAGACGGTTATTCATTTAAATCAGAGAATAATGGTTGTTCTATTTATATGAGTAATATCTTTTATGGTCATGCACCCTCGAAGAGTGGTCTATTTTTGTTGAATCTCGATAGTAGTGATACACATATTCATAATATTGAGGCCAAAAGATGCAGAGTTGATAATGATAGTGCAACTTATTTGTGGCACTGCCGTTTAGGTCATATCGGTGTAAAGCGCATGAAGAAACTCCATACTGATGGACTTTTGGAACCACTTGATTATGAATCACTTGGTACTTGCGAACCGTGCCTCATGGGCCAGATGACTAAAACGCCGTTCTCCGGCACTATGGAGAGAGCAACAGATTTGTTGGAGATCATACATACAGATGTATGTGGTCCGATGAATGTTGAGGCTCGTGGCAGATATCGTTATTTTCCCACCTCCACACATGATTTAAGCAGATATGGGTATATCTACTTAATGAAACATAAGTCTGAAACATTTGAAAAGTTCAAAGAATTTTAGAGTGAAGTTGAAAATCATCGTAACAAGAAAATAAAGTTTCTACGATCTGATCGTGGAGGAGAATATTTGAGTTATGAGTTTGGTCTTCATTTGAAACAATGCGGAATAGTTTCACAACTCACGCCACCCAGAACACCACAGCGTAATGGTGTGTCCGAATGTCGTAATCATACTTTACTAGATATGGTGCGATCTATGACGTCTCTTACTAATTTACCGCTATCGTTTTGGGGTTATGCTTTAGAGATGGCCGCATTCACGTTAAATAGGGCACCATCGAAATCCGTTGAGACGACGCCTTATGAACTGTGGTTTGGTAAGAAACCAAAGTTGTCATTTCTGAAAGTTTGGGGCTGTGATGCTTATGTGAAAAAGCTTCAACCTGATAAGCTCGAACCCAAATCGGAGAAATGTGTCTTCATAGGATACCCAAAGGAGACTGTTGGGTACAACTTCTATCACAGATCCGAAGGCAATACTTTTGTTGCTAAATTCGTAGTTTTTCTAGAGAAGAAGTTTCTCTCGAAAGAAGTGAGTGGGAGGAAAGTAGAACTTGATGAGGTAAATGTACCTGCTCCCTTATTGGAATGTAGTTCATCACAAAAACCAGTTTCTGTGACACCTACACCAATTAGCGAGGAAGTTAATGATGATGATCACGAAACTTTAGATCAAGTTGTTACTGAACCTCGTAGGTCAACCAGAGTGAGATCCGCACCAGAATGGTACGGTAATCCTGTTCTGGAAGTTATGTTACTAGACCATGACGAACCTACGAGCTATGAAGAAGTGATGGTGAGCCCAGATTCCGCAAAATGGCTTGAGGCCATGAAATCTGAGATGGGATCCATGTATGAGAACAAAGTGTGGACTTTGGTTGACTTGCCCGGTGATCGGCAAGCAATTGAGAATAAATGGATCTTCAAGAAGAAGACTGACACTAACGGTAATGTTATTGTCTATAAAGCTCGACTTGTTGCAAAAGGTTTTCGACAAGTTCAAGGGATTGACTACGATGAGACCTTCTCACCCGTAGCGATGTTTAAGTCTGTCCGAATCATGTTAGCAATTGCCGCATTTTATGATTATGAAATTTGGCAAATGGATGTCAAAACTGCATTCCTGAATGGATTTCTGGAAGAAGAGTTGTATATGATGCAACCGGAAGGTTTTGTCGATCCAAAGGGAGCTAACAAAGTGTGCAAGCTCCAGCGATCCATTTATGGACTGGTGCAAGCCTCTCAGAGTTGGAATAAACGCTTTAATAGTGTGATCAAAGCATTTGGTTTTGTATAGACTTTTGGAGAAGCCTGTATTTACAAGAAAGTGAGTGGGAGCTCTATAGCATTTCTAATATTATATGTGGATGACATATTGTTGATTGGAAATGATATAGAATTTCTGGATAGCATAAAGGGATACTTGAATAAGAGTTTTTCAATGAAAGACCTCGGTGAAGCTGCTTATATATTGGGCATCAAGATCTATAGAGATAGATCAAAACGCTTAATTGGACTTTCAGAAAGCACATACCTTGACAAAGTTTTGAAGAAGTTCAAAATGGATCAAGCAAAGAAAGGGTTCTTGCATGTGTTACAAGGTGTGAAGTTGAGTAAGACTCAATGCCCGACCACTACAGAAGATAGAGATAAAATGAAAGATGTTCCCTATGCTTCAGCCATAGGCTCTATCATGTATGCAATGTTGTGTACCAGACCTAATGTGTGCCTTGCTATAAGTCTAGTAGGGAGGTACCAAAGTAATCCAGGAGTGGATCACTGGACAGCGGTCAAGAACATCCTGAAATACCTGAAAAGGACTAAGGATATGTTTCTCGTTTATGGAGGTGACAAAGCGCTCATCGTAAATGGTTACGTTGATGCAAGCTTTGACTCTGATCCAGACGATTCTAAATCGCAAACCGGATACGTGTTTACATTGAACGGTGGAGCTGACAGTTGGTGCAGTTCTAAACAAAGCGTCGTGGCGGGATCTACGTGTGAAGCGGAGTACATAGCTGCTTCGGAAGCAGCAAATAAAGGAGTCTAGATGAAGGAGTTCATATCCGATCTAGGTGTCATACCTAGTGCATCGGGACCAATGAAAATCTTTTGTGACAATACTGGTGCAATTGCCTTGGCGAAGGAATCCAGATTTCACAAGAGAACCAAGCACATCAAGAGGCGCTTCAATTCCATCCGGGATTTAGTCCAGGTGGGAGACATAGAAATTTGCAAGATACATATGGATCTGAACGTTGCAGACCCATTGACTAAGCTTCTTCCACAAGCAAAACATGATCAGCACCAAGGCTCCATGGGTGTTAGAATCATTACTGAGTAATCTAGATTATTGACTCTAGTGCAAGTGGGAGACTGAAGGAAATATGCCATAGAGGCAATAATAAAGTTATTATTTATTTCCTTATATCATGATAAATGTTTATTACTCATGCTAGAATTGTATTAACCGGAAACATAATACATGTGTGAATACATAGACAAACAGAGTGTCACTAAGATGGTTAAGTTTCCTAACCATTGACATAAGTTGTCATTTGATTAACGGGATCACATCATTAGGAGAGTCATGTGATTGACCTGACCCATTCCGTTAGCTTAGCACCCGGTCGTTTAGTATGTTGCTATTGCTTTCTTCATGACTTATACATGTTCCTATGACTATGAGATTATGCAACTCCCGTTTACCGGAGGAACACTTTGTGTGCTACCAAACGTCACAACGTAACTGGGTGATTATAAAGGTGCTCTACAGGTGTCTCCAAAGGTACTTGTTGGGTTGGCGTATTCCGAGATTAGGATTTGTCACTCCGATTGTCGGAGAGGTATCTCTGGGCCCTCTCGGTAATGCACATCACTTAAGCCTTGCAAGCATTGTAACTAATGTGTTAGTTGCGGGATGATGTATTACGGAACGAGTAAAGAGACTTGCCGGTAACGAGATTGAACTAGGTATTGAGATATCAACGATCGAATCTCGGGCAAGTATCATACCGATGACAAAGGGAACAACGTATGTTGTTATGCGGTCTGACCGATAATGATCTTCGTAGAATATGTGGGAGCCAATATGAGCATCCAGGTTCCGCTATTGGTTATTGACCGGAGACATGTCTCAGTCATGTCTACATAGTTCTCAAACCCGTAGGGTCCGCATGCTTAATGTTTCGATGACAGTTATATTATGAGTTTATATGTTTTGATGTACCGAAGGTTGTTCGGAGTCCCGGACGTGATCACGGACATGACGAGGAGTCTCGAAATGGTCGGGACATGAATATTGATATATTGGAAGCCTATGTTTGGATATCGGAAGTGTTTTGGGAGAAATCGGGATTTTACTGGAGTACCGGGAGGTTACCCGAAACCCCCCGGGAGGTTAATGGGCCTTAGTGGGCCTTTACGGAGAAGAGGAGAGGCAGCCAGGGCTGGGCCGAGTGCCCCCCCCCCCTTCCTTCCTCTCTCCCTCCTCTTTCCCCCTCCCAAGTCCTAATCCAACTAGGAAAGGGGGGAGTCCTACTCCCAGTGGGAGTAGGACTCCTCCTGGCGCGCCCTCTCTCCTGGCCGGCCGCACCCCCCTTGCTCCTTTATATACAGGGGCATGGGGGCACCCTAGATACCCAACAATTGATCGTTTGATCTTTTAGCCGTGTGCGGTGCCCCCCTCCACCATAGTCCACCTCGATAATACTGTAGCGGTGCTTAGGCGAAGCCCTCCGTCGGTAGAACATCATCATCGTCACCATGTCGTCGTGCTGACGAAACTCTCCCTCAACACTCAGCTGGATCGGAGTTCGAGGGACGTCATCGGGCTGAACATGTGCAGAACTCGGAGGTGTCGTACGTTCGGTACTTGATCGGTCGGATCGTGAAGACGTACGACTACATCAATAGCGTTGTGCTAACGCTTCTGTTTTCGGTCTATGAGGGTACATGGACAACACTCTCGCCTCTCGTTGTTGTGCATCACCATGATCTTGCGTGTGCGTAGGAATTTTTTTGAAATTACTACGTTCTCGAACATTTGGAAGGTGGGGGTTTTGGGGGGGGTTGATTTACGGGGGAGAAGGTTGTCGGTGCGAGCGAGGCGACGGTACACGGGGGCACAGTGAGGTGGAGACGGAGATGGAGATGGAGATGGAGATGGGGTGGTGCTACGGGAGGGGAGAGGGAGACGAGGCGAGGCATGCTAATGTGCTGTACAACGGCGGTGACAGACTGCACAGTGCACAGGGTGAGGCTGACTTTGGTAACCCGAACACGCCGCCTGGACTAGTGTCAGGCGCAGGGTGTTGTCACTTCACTGTGAGGACCGGATGAATAGTATTTTGACCATCAAGTGTACCATAGTTGTACTACTACTACTAGTAGTAGTAGGAACATGAGTACTCCAGTACTGTATAGCGGAAATAGGTCTCCTGTGCTAGCATGCCTGTTCACTTCATCCTCTAGGCATCATCCATATTGCGAGCAGAACCAAATTCTCGTGCATGTGGAAGCGCGAAGATGGGCCTTTTCTTTTTTGATGAGGATAACCGTGTATTCCTTAACCAGAGAATGTTGTGTCTCCCACGCACGCGCCAATATCCATATGAACCAGCTACGACACATTTTTTTATCTGTTTGCATAGGTCCCACCTATCAGAAAGGATGGGCAGGTGCACGAACAGGTACGACTCCTCGCATAGCCTTTTTGTTTAGTCTACCTAGCCGTCTAATCAACTGCCTGCATGCCACTTCTCCCATTTACTTCTCCATCGGGAACTGATTTTCCTCGGCTTCTTCACCTCCCCTTCGTCTTCATTTGCATCCAAACTCCACTGCATTCACATTGTTTTAACCTCTTTAAATAATCATCTACTACTTCAGTTAGACTAGCCATCTAATCCTAATTCTCCAAACCATAGCCCTCTGTTCCAGCGGTTCCAAATGGCGAAAGAGATCGAGATGCAGGTTTTTAGCGTCCAACATGTCCTCGTCGAAGGCTCTTGAGCATAGTTGCCACCGCCTCCGTCCACCCAAGGGTTGTTCAGAAGTCGATCAACAATGTATCCAACTCCCTCGAAAAGGTAGAGACGAGGGTCATCGGTCTCGACGCAGAGTACACGGAGCGTGCCACTGGGAATATCCAACGTGCCGCCGTCCTTCAGTTGTGCCTCAAAGATGATGTTTTGGTGTACCACATCATACAGGCGCCCTCCATACCAGGTGAGCTTCACGATTTCTTGTCTCGAGAGGACATATACTTTGTGGGGTAGCCATCGAAGGGGACAAACAGAAGCTGGAGCCGTACAACCTTGATTTGAAAAGCATCGCTGACCTACAAACCAGAATCAAAATTCCTGTAGAAGATTGTGATAAACAAACACCATCCCTATTCGACGTAGCAAATTTTGTGCTCGGTACAAATCTTCAAAAGGGTGACGAGACGGTGGAATTAAGGTCGTCTGGATGGGAGAATTATCCCTTGATGTATGAGCGGATAAAATATGCTGCCCTCGATGCCCGTGTGAGTTTCGAGATAGCTGCAAGGTCGAAAGAGCTTGTTGCGAAGCCGTCTCCCATAGAAAATGAGAACAACAACAAGAAGAAGAAGATAAGGCTGTACCAGCAGCAGGGCATTATGGATGGATGAACTATTTCCTCTATTGTACAAAAAAATTATTCCCTCTCGGTGTATATTGATATAGATGGACTATTTCGACTATAAGGAACTATTTATCCACCTAGCTTTCTCTACTACTCCTTCCAGTGATCGATATGCAATGCATGTATCCGTAGACATGACAGCTTGTCCATGGAAGTTTGGCGACCATCACGTTTCATCCACTACCACTCGCGATTCCCATGATGCCGCTCCAACCCACGGCACCACGTCCCCCGACGTGCGCCTCACCTCTCTCGGCCGCACTGCCCCTCTGCCTTTGTGTGCATGAAATGTGGGCCACCTTAAATGCGGTGAGCATCAAGTTTCTACCACAGCCACATGCGGTTCACACGACGCCGCACAAACCCATGACACCACACGTCCCCGACCTGCGGCTCACCCCTCTCGGCCCAACTGCCCCTCTACCTTCGGGAGCATTACATGTGGACCAGCCACCTATCGGGTCCACATGTTATTGACTCAAAGGCAGGTGTAGAAAGGCGATGAAGCTCAGTCCCGAGGGCCCTGAGAGGGAAATGTAGCTCATGTGCCAGGCTGGTGCTACCGCTGCATGAACTCGTGCCAAACTCGAGATTTGTTTCTTTACTATACATGCACACAACGATTTAATGAACATTGTAATCTCAACATGTGATGGGGAGCTCTAAATTTGAATTTGAAACTTATAAAACGAAAATATTCAAAACAAATAAACCGGGAGAGAGGGAGTATATCATAGGATGTGTCCCATATGAAACAAGTCCCCTGGTTTGTCACCGCGAAGATGCGGTTAGAAAGGAGCACAACGTCTTCGTACTCGTACGGCAACAAATCGGCCGCAGACAACATGGTCCACCTTTGACCGCCATGTGCATGGTTCGTGCTATCTTATTCAATCTCACCGTGGTTCCATCGTACCAATCCATGTGGTGGTCCATTCCATGGCTGATCCCAATGTTGGTTCTACAGGAATGGTGTCACCGTTGTAAATGTTGTGCAAATTGATGTTGGTACCCTCCCGTACATATGCAAGTCAATCTCCATTCGCACCGAACCTAACCTGTGAAACAGTGGGCAGGGGGAGAATTAGGAAATGGACACGGAAGTAGTCTTTAGAGTGCATTTACTATGTGATCAAACTCATCTTACATGCTCATCGGAGGAAATCCGAGTGCCCCTCAATGTCGGCATCTCAAGGGGCGTCTGTCGGCATTCTGGGAACGGGGGTCCCCAGACTTGCCTACCTGCGGCCTGTGGCGTGGCTAAGCCTGTAGACAGTACGACCCATCTTCACCAGCAAAGCGTCCAAGACCCTTGCGAGGGTCCAAGCCTCACGAGGCGGACGATGCAAGGCCTCCTCGGGACTGGCCTAGCCAGACAGGCTCACGAGGAGCGGAGATATCAAGGCGGGGCAAACCTCACGAGACACTCGTGACGTGAGCCATGACGCATGGCACCAGGCGGGCGCCAGCGCGTGCAGCATCCTTGTTTCCTATTTGGTGCTAAGGAGGCCAGCGAAGCCGAGGAGTACCGAGGCATCAGGTAAAGGTTGCTATATTGGTGCAACGAGACCAAGACCAGGAGGACGGCAAGATGGAGGTCATCGTGGAGCCCAAGACGGCGTCACCACCAGAGCCTTTGGCAGGCGAAGATCACCTTTGTCAGGATAGCTTGTACTAGTTGTCCCCCTTCGAATTAGCCCGCCATTGTTGGCTCCCTTCCCGCTCGATATTTTGGAAGAGGACCAGGGCCTATATAAGTAGAGCTAGCCACCATAGTAGAGGCATCGGATCCTAGCTTGATCCAATCCGACCAGAGCCTACTCACAAGAACACCTCAACCTCACGAGGCCGTTCTTCCCTTGTACTGTTCATCACCAGCCCTAGAGGCAATCCACCACCAACACAGTGGAGTAGGGTATTATACCACAACGGTGGCCCGAACCAGTATAAATCTTGTGTTTTTTTGTGTTGCAAGTTGGTCGAGTTCGTCCGCAAGATCTTAGTGAGCTAGGGCGTAGCTTGGTGGGAAGGAAAGACTTCGCGCGCACCCCAGTGTTCGAACTTAAAGGGTTTGCCAGAACCCCACATCCAACATTTGGCGCGCCAGGTAGGGGTGTGCCATAGCCTCCCTTCCATTAGTTCGTCGTTCCGTCGCTCCGTCGTCTCCATGACGGACCCACGCCGTGGTCGAGCTGAGCGTCGGGCTGCCCTCACCGCACGTGTCGCTCAGACAGCCCCCGTCGGTGGTCCACATCGCCGTCCTCTGTCCCCCGCCGCCAACGGTGCCACCGGCCCAGCGGGGAACGAGCAGCAGTTATCCTCGCTGCATCCTTCGGTGCGGCAGGACGGCCGCACCGCCACTCCGTCGCTGACCCCTGCCAGTTCTTCGTCTCACGCACATCATGCTCCCATGGAGGCACGGGCCGCGCTCCTCGCGGCGAACGAGCTCCTGCGCTACCGCCCCATCGACGACCTCTACGAGGAGTGGCTCGAACGCGTCGCCGAGCTCGTCCGCACCGCAGGGGGCTCTCCGGAGCCGTCCCACTCTCTGCCTCCCCCTCAACCAGCCGCGGGCGATGGGGCTCATGACGCGTCTCCACCACCTCAGCCCCAAGACGTCGCCTTAGCACCAAGGCACGCAGCTCCGCGACGTGATCCGCCGCACCCGGCGCCGGCACGCGAAGAGAGAAGCTGCCAAGAAATTCCGCGGCCGTGAGAAGCTGCACCTGCGCTCCCCGCACCACCTCGTCAAGACCGTGCACCACCCGCAGCGGTGCAGTGCACACCTCGTCAAGACGAAGCTCCACCTCCGAGGCGTGCCCTGGCAACCACGGCTGGCTGCGCGCCTTCACTCCCGAGCTGCGTAGCATCGCCTGGCCGGGTAAGTTCAAGCCGGATCTGCCTCCTCGCTATGACGGTACCGCCGACCCCGCAGAGTTCCTGTAGCTCTATGAGCTGAGCATCGAAGCGGCCAACAGCGAAGAAAAGGTCATGGCGAACTGGTTTCCCATGGCTCTAGAGGATGGAGCTCGCTCCTGGCTCCTGAACCTGCAGCACGGCTCGATCTCCTCTTGGGACGAGATGCGTGACCGCTTTGTCGCCAACTTCCAGGGCACTCGCGACCGTCCACCGGCCGCGGGTGACCTACGCCGCATCAGGCAGCAGCCAGGAGAGACCCTCCAGAAGTACATCAAGCGCTTCAACAAGACCCGCCTTAAGATCCCCAAGGTCACGGACGAGGCCATCATCTCCGCATTCTCCGACAGCGTCCGTGATGTCAAGATGAAGGAAGAGCTCGCCATCCACGAGGAGCTCTACACATCTCAGGAGCTGTTCAACCTGGTGAACAGGTGCGCAAGAGCTGAGGAGGGCGCCTCTCTCTCCTTGAGCCGCCAGCCGTGGGCACGGAGGGGAAGAAGGCCAAGCCAAGGACGTGAAGCGCAAGGAGGTAGCTGTGCTCACAGCGGAGCCCGACATCAAGCGAGGCAGAGATCAGCCCGAGTCATCCAAGAATGGCCGCCCATTCTGCGCCTTCTGCAACCTGAACACCCACAACACCAACGACTGTCAAGAGCTCAGAGCCATATGCGTGGGACACTATGGTCGACGCCCCGAGCGCAACGACCGGGGCTAAGGCCGCGGAGGAGGACATGGAGGCGGACGCTGGGACGACCGTGGCACGTGCCAGGAGTGGCGCGACCGGCCTCATGAGGACTGCTGGCAAGACCGACCTCGCGAGGGAGCCTGGAGGGACCCCCTCGTGAGGATCACCCCCAGGGCAACGCCGGTCTTCCCCCGCTGCCACCACCAAGAACGAACGACGACCACCACTAGGACGAGGGGGCTGGGGGCTTTCAGGACCCGCGTGCGATCGCCTGCATCTTGGGCGGCGCCCAGGCCCCAGCCTCTCAACGCACCTTCAAGCAGTTTGCTCACGAGGTGAACACGGTGCTCCCCAAGCTCGAGGCTACGCGCCCGCTCAGGTGGTCCCAATGCGCCATCATTTTCAACTCGGCGGATCAGCTCAAGTGCGTGGCCACTGCTGGCACCCTCCCTATGCTATGTTCCCCAGTCATCAGCAATGTGCAGGTCACCAAGACTCTCATCAACGGCGGCGCAGGGCTCAACGTCCTGTCCGTCAACACCTTCGACAACCTCCAAGTGCCATATGAGCAGCTCCAGCCCACCAAGCCTTTCTCAGGAGTGACCGACGGCTCCACCACGCCGATAGGGCATGTCCGCCTGCCTGTCACCTTCGAGGAGCGCAAGAACTACCGCACCGAGCTCATCGACTTTGACGTCGCACACATCCGCCTGTCGTACAATGCCATCCTCGGGTATCCAGCCCTGGCCATGTTCATGGCAGTCACTCATCACGGCTACAATGTTCTCAAGATGCCAGGAAGCGGAGGAATCATCACGGTCCCATGTGAAGAGAGAGATGCGGTGTGTTCCCTTGAGTGCGCCTTTCAAGCCGCTGCAATCGATGACCCCGGCAGTAGAAATGAAGGCCCTCTGGAGACCATCCCCAAGAAGAAGAAGCCGCGCCGTGCAAGACCTCGGGAGGACGGCGTCGTGGCAGAAGCCATGTCAGGACCAGGCCCACTCCAGGGGAGCCTCCCTCCGTCGCATAGGGAGGCGTGCCCGGCGCCCTCCTCAGGCAGGGCTCGGGGGCTCTCTTCTGGAGGGCCTCAGACCTTGCTAACCTCACGAGGGAGGCGCTTGGGCACCACTTGGAAGCGTGCTTCGCGGCACGTGACCCTCAGGAGAGCACATGGCAAGGAGTGCCCACCACTCAAGAGTTCATCACCAAGACCATCCAGGAACTGCATGAAGCAAGAGCCATGCGCGGCGACGGCCGCCCACAAGGCGCAGCTCCGCATCCTGGCGAGGATGCTGGGCTTCGTGTCTGCATCGACGTCCCAGGGCTCAACAGGGCCACATCTCAGGAGCGTTTCTGCCTTCACGTGTGGGCCGCTACGAGGGCCCGCCGCATAGCTACGTTCGTATGCCCTTTGGCTTGCCGAGCGTGGCATCGGACTATCAGCACAACATGCGACGTGTCCTGGCGGCTCAGGAAGCCAGGTGTCACGCCGTTCTGGAGGAGATGGAGACGGTCTTCAGGGAACCTCCCAAGCCCCCAGAGCCTCCTGAGGCTCAGGGTCCTGGCGGCTCATGAGGAGTCATTTCTTCAATGCACCCCTTCAGCTGCACCAACTCTACTTCGTCTATAGAACCAGGTGACATCTTCCAAGCTCGTTTAAGCTGGGAGCGCCCCTCAGGCTGCATTATTCCCAGGCCGCGTGGGTCCGTCCCTGCGGCATGTATCCCTTTTTCTTATATCTTTAGCTTACCTTGTTGGTGGTGCCCCTCAGGCTGCATCATCCCCAAGCCGCTCGGGCCGGACCCGGTGGCATGTACCTTCCTGCATTTGTGCAAGTTGATCTGCTCTACATGCTTAACCTGCCAACTGTTGTCACCTGCTCGATCATCGCCTCCCCCGGGGCCTCCACACAGGCACGGCGCTGGTGCATGGGTCCGTCCCTGCCACGCCGACAAATCTGAGCGGTCGAGCTCTGGCTCGTGGCACGCCTCACGCACGTCACCTCACCTCACCAGGCCCTCAGTGCCTTCTCCTCATCTAGAGCAACCAGAGGCAGGCTGACAGCTGTAACGGCAAACCGTGTTTCTTCTTGTGCCTATTCATAGGGACCCCGTGGGAAGGATAGCAGGCGGCATCGCGAGTCTCCTTTCCTCTCGTGCAATTCGCTTGTGCGTTAAAAGGGGGCTCCTGAGCATCGCGACTCAGGAGCTCTTACTGGCTCCCCAGCCCTCACCCCCTGGCCTTGACCACGACATCGCGACCTGGCATACCAGCGGCAGCTGAGCTCGCTTGAGGGCCGGAACCTAAGGACGTAGAGCACTAAGGAGAGCATGAGGGGAAGGAAACTCGTATGGGTCAGCCTAGTTATGCCGCATGAATAGGCGCGCAGCCCTAGTGCAACGTCAGGAGTCGCCACGAGATCAACAAGATAAGTCCCGCACTCGGATCGGCTAAATGTTTGGGCCTAATGGTTGCTCATGCCTTGCCACAGCCCCGTTGCAGCGACGTCAACTCCCTTTCTCGCCTTACCATGGCTGCTTGAGCGCTAAGGGGGACCTCCTAAGCATCGCGCCTCAGGGGCTCTTACCGCCGCACACCTCCTGGCCTTGACCACGACACGACATGGCATACCAGCGACGGTTGTAGCCTGCCTGGGGACCGGGACCTCTCGGTGTAGAGCAACAAGCTATCGCGAGGAAAGAAAGGGGGACCGAGCCTTAACGGGACATGCGTTCACCAAATTTTCATAATAGGGAAGATAAGCACAAAGGACATTACGGACCCTTACATGCCCCCACGGGGTAATTCTTGATTCATTGCAGGAAACAAAAGCCGATACTAAGGGAAATCCTATCTACATCATTCCGTGGTGGACGCCATCATCAACAGTGGACCACGGGAGGCCGGCGCCAACCCCATCCAGATCAGCGGCGGCGACGGCCGGACGCCGCAGCTCTGCTCCGAGCGCGGCAAGAGCTCGGGGGCACGTAGCTGTCGTCGCTCGTCTCTGGAGTCTCGTAGAGCTCAGGAGAGCTGCTGGACTCCCAAGGGATGCTGCTGCTAGAGTGGTCGCGAGCGGGGCGCACATCAGCCTCACGCTCCTCTCCGGAGCAGCACTCCAGGCGGCAGCCCTCGGCATCGAAGACCTTGAAGAAGAGCGTGGAGGCGCCATCGAACTTGAAGTGGATCGCGAGGGCACCCCTCGCACGGCAGACCCGCGCGATCTCGCCCCAGCCGCGCGTCATGAAGATCTTGCCGTGGAGCAAGGAGGAAGAAGCAAGCAAGCGAGGAAGAGATGGTCAACGGGGCACGCCCCCTCCCCATTTATAGCAAGAGAAGGCCAACCGGCATCTCCCACGATCGCAGGTAATGATGGTTTTCCTTGCATGTCGCAGGGACTTGTCAAGTCGTGCAGTTGCCGAGGTGGCGTGAGGAAGCGGAGACGCCCACGTCCAATCAACCACCACGCGTCAATCGAGGCCACATGCTTTTGGGGCCCGTGGTGCTCCAAACTTGGCGCTTGGCTTCGCCGCGAAGCCATGCCCGAGCGCACCTTGGGCCCAGGGGCTACTGTCGGCGTTCTGGGAACGGGAGTCCCCAGACTTGCCTGCCTGCGGCCCGCAGCGTGGCTGAGCCTGTAGGCCGTACGACCCATCTTCACCAGCAAAGCATCCAAGACCCTCGCGAGGGTCCAAGCCTCGCGAGGCGGACGACGCAAGGCCTCCTCGAGAGTGGCCTAGCCAGGCAGGCTCACGAGGAGAGGAGATATCAAGGCGGGGCAAACCTCACGAGACACTCGTGACGTGAGCCATGACGCACGGCACCAGGCGGGCGCCAGGCGGGCGCCAGCACGTGCAACGTCCTTGTTTCCTCTTTGGTGCTAAGGAGGCCAGCGCAGGCGTGGAGTACCAAGGCATCAGACAAAGGTTGCTATATTGGTGCAACGAGACCAAGACCAGGAGGACGGAAAGATGGAGGTCATCATGGAGCCCAAGACGGCGTCACCACCAAAGCCTTTGGTAGGCGAAGACCACCTTTGTCAGGATAGCTTGTACTAGTTGTCCCCCTCCGAATTAGCCCGCCATTGTTGGCTCCCTTCCCGCTCGATATTTTGGAAGAGGACCAGGGCCTATATAAGTAGAGCTAGCCACCATAGTAGAGGCATCGGATCCTAGCTTGATCCAAACCGACCATGAGCCTACTCACAAGAACACCTCAACCTCAGGAGGCCGTTCTTCCCTTGTACTATTCATCACCAGCCCTAGAGGCAATCCACCACCACCACACTGGAGTAGGGTATTACACCACAACGGTGGCCCGAACCAGTATAAATCTTGTGTCTTTCTGTGTTGCGAGTTCGTCGAGTTTGTCCGCGAGATCTTAGTGAGATAGGGCATATATTGGTGGGAAGGAAAGACTTCGCGCTCACCCAGTGTTCGAACCTTAAGGGTTTGCCGGAACCCCACATCCGACAGCGTCAACTTGCAACTACGGCCACACCGCGCTGGAGAGACCCCCAAGGAAACATCCTCGTGCGTTCCCTGGAACAGCAAGATGCATTTGTATGAGTAGTTTATCTTGTGAGAGAAAAGGATGAACGAGGGAAGGCCTCTAGAGACAGAGATAGACACTACTACTACCAATGTGCTGGCCCGTGCATTGCAATGGATCCAAAGTAGTAGAATAATACTTGTTCACGTGCTTGAGATATAAACACTCTAGTTTTGATATACATGTGTCAGCAGACATGACAGCTTGTCCATGGAAGTTGAACCACGACGACCATCACGTTTCTTGTTTGTACCACTGCCACACCCACACGCGATTCCCATGACGCCGCTCCAACCCTACCTGTAAGCACGACGTCCCCCTACGTGTACATGGATCCTCTGACGTGGCTATCACTGTCTTACCCTGCCTTTCCTTCGCTGACAGGTGGGACCCACACTTGGGGGCCTCACATGTCAGTGAAAGAATGGTAGGATTGTTCATGTCAGGGGATCCTCATCCCCCCGACGTGCGCCTCATCCATCTCGGCCCCATCGCTCCTCTGCCTTTGTGTGCATGACATGCGGGCCAGCTGAACTACGGCGACCATCAACTTTCTACCATAGCCACACCTGATTGGATGCGGTTTGCCTGCTCTGCTGCTGTGCTCTGATCCGTACTCCCGCACCATCGAATTTTCATCCAGCGACTGTGACACATTTCGTCCCGGGCATCAATCCTCGGCTGGAGTACTTCTGTACTACAGGTAGTACTAGCCGGTGTGGCCATCTACGCCTTGTAACGCCCCGTCACCCAGTTGTGGCACCCTCGCCACGGCCACGCCACCACCGGTCGGTTCATCTCGAACCATTGACTCGCGAACCACACCACCACCATGAGAATGACATGTGAGCCAGCCGCATTTAAGGTCCGCATGTCATTGACTCATAGGCCAGGCACTAAGCCACTGAAGTTCGGTCTTGTGGGCCCCGAGAGGAAAATGTAACTCCTGCGGCAGGCCTTGTGGTGCTCCCGCAGTATGAGCTCGTGCCAAACCTGGAATTTGTTTCTAACTACAGGGCTGTTTGGTTCTAGGAATAGCATCGCCCCACTTTGCCACACATTTTTGCCAAATTTGCCCAAGGTTATATAGTTCATCAAATGAGAGCCATAAGTTGGCAAGCCTAAGGAAATCTTGCCACACTTTTTGTGTGTATGCCATGTGGGGCCCAAGTGTGGCTTGCCTAAGGTGTGGCAATCTTTGGCAAAGTTAGTCACAAACCAAACAACCCCTACTACTCCCAACTACTAGTAAGGTAAACGTGCATTGCACGCATGAGATTCTGGTGGTTTGTGCATTATGCTTCTACATATGGAGTCTTCTAGATTCTACATGTGGCAAAATCTGGTGGAATGTAGATGATATCCAACGGCCAGTAATCTTCTAGATTGTACCGTCAGATTGGCTTCATCCAACGATGTTGGTGTTCTGGGAACGGGGGTCCCCAGACTTGCCTGCCTGCGGCCTGCGGCGTGGCTCACGTGGGGGCCCAGCGTGGCCCATCTTCATCAGCCCAAGCTCAAGACCCTCGCGAGGGGCCAAGCCACGCGGGGCGCACGACAGGAAGCTTCCTCAAGAGCGGCCTCATCAGGCAGGCTCGCGGGGAGGTGAAGTGACCAATGCAAGGGTACCTCGCGAGGACCCCATGACGCAAGCCATGACGATCAAGGCCAGGCGGGCGCTGGCCTATGCAGGGTCCTTGTTTCCCCTTTGGTGCAAAGGGGGAAAGCACAGGCCAAGGTATCAGGAAAAGGTTACCATTCTAGTGCAACAAGACCAAGACCAGCCGGACGGCCGGACGGAGGTCACCGTGGAGCCCAAGACGGCGTCATCACCAGTGCTTTTGGTAGCCGAAGACCACCTTTGGTCAGGATAACTTCTACTAGATGTTCCCCTTCAAAATGGCCAATTGTTGGCGCCCTTCCCGCTCAATTATTCGGGTAGAGGCCCAGGGCCTCTATAAATAGAGCTAGCCTCCATCAAGTAGAGAAAAAAGTAGGAAAGAGAGGAGAAAAGAAGGAGGAGAAGAGAGAGAGGGAAAAACCCAGTAGAGACTAAGTAGAACACACCGCACCAGCTCAAGAACACCCCTCGCGAGGCTGTTCTTCCCTTGTACTGTCCATCATCAGCCCTAGAGGCAATCCACCACACCACACAATGGAGTAGGGTATTACACCACAACGGTGGCCCGAACCAGTATAAACCTCGTGTCTCTTGTGTTGTTCATCATTTTCATCTTAGTTCGCACGAGAGGATCGGACATAGATCGGTAGGGGAGAGATCTCCGCGCGCACCCCAGTGTTCGAATCTCAAGGGTCTGCCGGAACCCGAAATCCGACATTTGGCACGCTAGGTAGGGGTGCGCCGGAATCTTTCTTCTGTTGTTCGCGTGTGATCTTCCGTCGTGTCCATGGCTGATGCTCGTCGGGCTCGCGCCGAGCGCCGAGCTGCTCGCGCCACTCGCGTCGCCCAGACGGCGCCCGTCGGCGGCCCCCCTCGTCGTTCCCCGTCGCCCGCCGCCAACACCACCACCGGCCCGGTAGGGAACGAGCAGCAGGCCTCGTCCCAGCATCCTTCGGTGGGGCGGGATGGCCGCACCGCCACCCCGTCGCTGACTCCAGCTGGCTCGTCGTCCCACGCCCGTCGTGCACCCATGGATGCGCACGCCTCACTGCTCTTGGCGCGGGAGCTCCTGCACTATCGCCCCATCGACGACCTCTACGAGGACTGGCTCGCCCGCATCACCGAGCTCGTCAATGCCACAGGGGGCTCCCCCTTGCGGTCCCTGTCGCTGCCTCGCCCTCTGTCTCGTGCAGGGGGCGAGGATCAGGAGGCACCTCCGCCGCCTCCTCCCCAAGAAGGTGCCTTGGCTCCAAGGCGTGCAGCCCCAAGGCGGGACCCTCCACGTCCGGCGCCTGCGCAGAAAGAAGGGAGTTTCCAAGAGATCTCACATCCCCGGCAAGGTGCTCGCGCGCTCCTAGCGCCGGCGCGCCAAGATCGCGCCCCAGCGCCTCCACAACAAAACCCTGCGCTTCTCCCAGTGGCGGCGCGTGGTGAGCCGCAAGAACAAGTCCAGCACCAGCAAAGGGTGCTGGTGGCCACGGCGGGCTGCCTCGCTATCACCCCCGAGCTGCACGGCGTCACATGGCCAGGCAAGTTCAAGCCTGGCCTCCCTCCCCGCTATGATGGCACAGCAGACCCCGCGGAGTTCCTGCAGCTCTAAAAGCTAGGCATCATAGCCGCCAATGGAGACGAAACGGTCATGGCGAATTGGTTCCCCATGGCGCTCAAGGACGGCGCCCGCACCTGGCTCCTGAACCTGGCTCCCGGCACGATCTCCTCTGGGAGCGAGCTGCGCACCCGCTTCATCGCCAACTTCCAGGGCACTCGCGATTGGCCCCCGGTCGTGAGTGACCTGCGCCGCATCAAGCAACAGCCAGGAGAAACTCTGCAGAAGTACATCCAGCGCTTCAACTATGCTCGCCTCAAGATCCCCAAGGTGACTGAAGAAGCTATCATCTCAGCCTTCTCCGACGGCGTGCGCGACGTCAAGATGAAGAAAGAGCTAGCAATCCACGAAGACCTGTGCACATCCCTGGAGCTGTTCAACTTGGCGACCAGGTGCGCCAGGGATGAGGAAGGGCGACCATCCCTCCTCGAGCTCCCGGCAGCCGACCCGGAAGAAAAGAATCTCAAGGACAAAGACGTGAAGCGCAAGGGGGCTGCCGTGCTAGCAGCGGAACCGGACACCAAGCGAGGCAGGGATCAGCCTGGGTCATCCAAAGGCGGACGGTACTGCGTGTAGCACAACTTCCACACCCACAACACCAATGAATGTCAAGAGCTCAGAGCTGTGCGAGATAGGCGAATCGGCCGACGCCTAGAGCGCAACGACGGGGACTATGGCCGAGGAGGAGGAAGTGGTGGTGAACAATGGGAAGACCGTGGCCTTTACCAGGGATGGCGTGACTGCCCTCGCGAGGACCGCTGGCAGGACCAGCCTCGCGAGGGAGGCTGGAGGGACCAGCCTCGTGAGGGCCACCCGCACAGCAACACAGGCCTCCCTCCTCTGCCGCCTCCACCAAGGAGGAACGAAGACCAACACCAAGACAATGGGGCTGGGGGCTTCCAAGAGTCGCGTGCAATTGCTTGCATCTTGGGTGGCGCCCAGGCCCCGGCCTCACAGCGCATCTTCAAGCAGTTTGCTCGCGAGGTGAATGCAGTCCTTCCCAAGCTTGAGGCCACGCGCCCTCTCAGGTGGTCTACGTGCGCGATCACGTTCAGTTCCGCAGACCAGCTCAAGTGTGCGGCAACGGCCAGAGTCCTCCCGATGCTTTGCTCCCCAGTCATCAGCAACGTGCAGGTCACCAGGACCCTCATCGATGGCGGGGCAGGACTCAACGTCCTGTTCGTCGAGACGATCGACAATCTCCAAGTGTCGTACGACTAGCTTCAGCCGACCAAGCCTTTCTCAGGAGTCACCGATGGTTCCACTGTTCCGATTGGGCAGGTTCGCCTTCCGGTCACCTTCAGGCAACGCAACAACTACCGCACCGAGCTCATCGACTTCGACGTCACTCACATCCTCCTGTCGTACAACGCCATCCTCGGGTACCTAGCCCTAGCCAAGTTTATGGCAGTGACTCACCATGGTTACAATGTCCTCAAGATGGCAGGAAGCGGTGGAGTCATCACTGTACCCTGTGAATAAAGGGATGCAGTGTGCTCGCTCGAGCGTGCGTTCCAAGCCGCAGCAATCGAAGACCCAGATCGCAGGAGCGGGAGGCCTCCCGAGACGACCCTCAAGAAGAAGAAGACCTCACCTGGCCCGAGCCACAAGGAAGCAGGCACCTCCGGAGGTATTCCGTCAGGATTCGCGCCCGATCAGGGAGCGCAACCCTCTCGCACATAGGAAGGCACGGCCGGTGCCCTCCTCAGGCAGGGCTCGAGGGCTCTCTCTTGGAGAGCCGCTAATCTTGCCATGGTCGCGGGGGAGGCACTCAGGCACTACTTGGAAGGGTACTTTCAAGCATGCTTCCCTCAGGAAGGTACAAGTCAAAGGAGACCAAACCCTCAGGAGTTCATCGCAAGAAATACCCATGAGCTACAAGAGTCCAGAGTCATGCGTGGCTGCTGCCGCTCACCTGCCGTGGCCCCACATCCAGGCGAGGATGGAGGAATGCGCATCTGCGTCGATGTACCAGGGCTCAACCGAGCTGCGTCCCAGGAGCGCCTATGGCCTTCGGCAGTAGGGCGCTGTGAGGGACCACCTCGCAGCTACGTTCGCATGCCCTTCAGCCTGCCGAGCACGGTCGCCGCACATCGACGCCTGTTGAGGAGCATTCTGGAGGCTCAGGAGGACAGGCATTACGCGGTCCAGGCGGAGGTAGCGATGGTCCCCGAAGACCTGCACGTGCCACCGGAGCCTCCCGAGGCCCCTGGGCCTGGGGGCTCATGAGGGCCGTCGTCTTCACCGCGCATCGCTCACTTCCTCAGCATCACTTCATCTTCAACAGCACCAAGTGACATCTTTCAGAGTTCTACTTTCAGCTGGGAGCGCCCACAGGGCTGCACCATTTCCAGGCCGCGTGGATCCGTCCCCGCAGCATGTATCCATTTTGGTTATGCTCTTTACTTACCTTGTTGGGGGCGCCCCTCGGGCTGCATCATCCCCACGCCGCTTGGCCCCGACCCAGCAGTAGTTTCTTTTCTAGCATTTACCTTAGGATGAAGTTGTTCTTTCACGCTTAATCTGATTCCCATAATTATCACCTACTGCTTGTCGTCATGCAAAGCGCTTGCACGTTAAAAGGGGCGCGCCTGAGCATCGCGACTCATGGTCTCTTACTGGCTCTCCAGCCCTCACCCCCTGGCCTTGACCCACGACATCGTGACCTGTCATAGCAGCAGCGGCTGAGCTCACTCGGGGGACGGGACCTGAGAACATAGAGCATTTGCATTCTAACAACCATGCAGGAACACACCAATTGATAAAGGCCCAGAGCCAGGCGCAACCCACCTCGAGGTAGGGCCTCGTGAGTCCCGCGCTGGCTCACGGGTGCCCAGATACACCTCTCCTAGCCCTACCGTGTCGGCCACATGTCAGGGCGGGGCTGTACACGCCCTGGGGGCTCCTCCCGAGGGGAGCCCCCTCCCACGCACCAGTGGAAGCACCATGCTCCGCCCTGGCTGATGACACTGCCGAGGAGCGGCTATGCCCGTACACATACGGAAGCACTATGCTCCGCACTGGTGATAAACAACTGAGGGCGGCCCACGGCCGTACCAACCTCAGGGAGCCCAGAGCTCAGTGTCCGGCACCATCGCAACGCCTCCCCTTGGGAGTGCCGCGCGAGGGGGCTGGACACGGGGGCTACGCCCGGGCCTCGCCCGAGCGCACGCCACCCAGCCAGGTCCCTTGGACCTGGTCGTCGCGCGCCACTCCCCGAGCGGAGCCAAGGTACGAAACCCGTTTGAACGTCTAGGGGGACTCCTGAGCATCGCAACTCAGGAGCCTAACTTGCCACATAGACCCTCACTCCTTAGTCCTGTCCTTGGTTTCCGGTCGGGGCTAACGCTGGGTGAGGTACGCGCGGGGCCGGGCATTGCCGACGTAGAACGATCAATCCACTCCTCGCTCCCCCCTTTCCGACTTGTTGCTCGCGCGTCAAGGGGGACTCCTGAGCATCGCGACTCAGGAGCCTAACTTCGCACGTAGCCCCTCACTCCTTAGTCCCATCCTTGGTTTCCGGTCGGGGCTAACGCTGGGTGAGGTACGCGCGGGGCCGGGCCCTGCCAACGTAGAGCGTAAGCAAGTAGGAGAGGAAAATGCAAATTCCAAGAAATTCAAAGCAAATATTACAAGCCATAAGATTGTTCCACAACGCCAAACACAAGTTTAAACGCCTCCGCGAGGCATGGTGCATGTGCAGGAATAAAATAGGATGGAAGTCGTGAAGGGATCACTCCCTAGTAACGCCGTCACCGGTGGTGGAGTCACGCTGGACGGCTTCGCCTCTCGAGGTCGCAAGGCCGGCGGCACCGCGCCCGGGCAGGACGCTGGGGGAGCGGAACTTCCCCAGCAAAACCTCGGCTCGGCCTTTCATGGCCTCAGCGGCAGCAGCGGCACGATCGCCGCTCACGGGCTCCAGCAGGCTGTCGAAGTCGACGTTGGGGTCACGCAGGTAGACATGGCTGAGGACATGCGTCAGCACCGCAGAAGACAGGGCACGCGCCTCGGCCTTGACCGTGGGGCCAAGGCCGTCTGCGACGTCCTCAAGTGCATCAACCAGGAAGGGGAGCAGCTTGGCGGGGCCGTCCTCCGCACCAGCCAACGGCTCCTCCAGGCCGCTCTCATACAACATCTTCAGTATGCCTCGAGCATTCTTCTCCAGCCCCGCGAAGGCCACCCGGTCCTCCGTTAGGACCTTCGCCTTGGCGTCCAGCTCGGCCCTCTCCGCCTTCAGCGACCGCTCCAGCGTCTCCAGTCGGTTGTGGCGGTCATCAAGCTTGGCGTCCCAGTCCTTGGCGGAGGCCTCCCTAGCCTTCATCTCCTTCTCCTTCTCCTGGAGGCTGCGCACCTCCTTGGCGAGCTCGTCGCACAGGCTCTGCAGCTCGGCCTCAAGCGTCTTGCAGCGGCCCTGGGCAGTTGCAACGTCGCCCAGGGCAGCATCGCGAGCGGCCCTGGCTTGGTTGGCAGCACGCCTCTCCTCGTCGGAGGACGACAAGGCCTGGCTCAACACCGCTCAGACGGAGGCAGTAGAACTAGCCCATCCAGAGGCCAACTCCAAGCGCCCGGCCACCATATGAGGGTCCGCGCTCAGGAGATCCTCCCGCAATTGGCTCAGCTCATTGGCAACCTGGTCCAGGACAGCGGCGGAGGGAGCAGAAGAGACAAGAACCTGTGGAGCAGGCGGAGAAGATGGCAGCGTGACCACGGCTTGGCAGGAAGGGAACTCCTGAGCCTTGGCCGCCACGGCTGTAGCGTCGGGCACAGTCGACTCCAGGTCCAGCAGGGCCATGGGGGCTGACTCCTCGCCGGGGTGCCCCAGTTGGCCTCGCGAGGGCGGTTGGGTCAGAGAGGCGCCGGCCTCGCCGTCCTCTCCCCCAATAGCCGAAGGCGTCGCCTCGGCAGACGGATTCGCCCCAAGCAGGGCCGCAGAAGCCTCCTTCAACCTCTTGGCCTCAGGTGTCGGCATGGTAAAAGAGCGCAAACGTCAAGCCTCAGCGGCAGAAACCAAGCAGAGCATGAATCGAGCACTTACTGGACGTCGTCCGTGGACTCAAGCAGCCTCTGGCCAAACTTGAAGCCCGAGAGCCTGCTGCGGGGGTCAGCCTTGGGGGGGGCGGAAGCAGAAGGCGCGTCAGGAGGGATGGAGCTGGCCTTGGACCCCTTAGGGACCAGAGCAGACCCTGGGGGAACCAGGCTTGACCTGCCCTTCCTCGTGACCGAGGAAGAGCCCCCCCTCCTCGCCTGGCGCTAGCCTCATCGTCGTCCGACATGGAGCAGAGGGCCTGGGACCTGCACTGAGGAAAGGACTCCCCCCAATCCTCGCCAGTCTCCTCCGAGTCGGATGCTTCCTCCTCCGCCTCTTCTTCCTCCTCTCCCCCGCTGGAGCTACTGGAGGACAAGTTCACCGTCGCCAAGACCGCCAGATCTTCGGGAGCTGCCACGAGCACCAGCCCCTCACCGTTGAAGGTGGGCATGGCGTTCACCACCTGCTCCCAGTCGTCACGAAGGAAAAGGGGGACGGGGCGCCGACCGGGCTCGCCACATCTCCCCCAACCAAGGAATGGAGGGACGCAGCCAGATCCTCGTCGGTCAGGGCCTCGGAGCTCAGGAACAGGGCGGCGTCTGCTCCTCCAAGCCTCCACAGTGGGAGCGAGTGCTCTTGGAGCGGAGCCACCCGGTGCTCCAAGAACTCCCTCAGGAGCAGGGCCCCGGTCAGCTTCGCCGCCTCCGAGTTGCTTGGCCTCAGGTCCGCGTTCATGCTCCTCAACACCGCCTTAGCGCGAGGGTGGATGTGCTCCGCATGGGACCATGCGTCAATGGACCTAAGTTGCCCCGTGGGCAATACCAGACGAGGGTGGCGGCGCCCGACATCCATCATGACCTACTTGCTCCGGTAGCCTTCGATCCTCTTCCCAGGCTTCGAGATGGCGTTGGAGCTGGAGTATGCAATGAAGCTTGCGCATGCGGAGACCTGAGCGCCAGAAACCCAGAGGGAGAAAAAGTGGCGCAGCAAGGCCACCGAGGGCTTCACACCAACATGAGCTTCGCAATATTAGGCGAAAATCGCCAGGAGAAGGACAGAGTTGGGGTGGAGATGCAGAGCCTGCAAGTTGTATTGGCGGAGAATGGCATGAAAGAACTAAGAGAAAGGAGGCACCCGACCGGCGACAATGGCGCTCACGAAGAACGGGTATAAGGTGCTCCCCTTGCCCTCAGGCTGGTCGGAGCCGACCTTGAGCACAGTCGCCCCCTCGTTGCCCTGCGCCATCATCATCAGGCGCGCAAGGGCGAGGTTCTTCTCCGACATATTTAGGGAATCCAGGGCCGGCGAGTACCAAGCATCAGCCGGGGACTTGCGAGGCGCCATGGCGTGCCGGATGCGAAGGATTGAGACGGATGTGGAGGATTTCGGGAGCAAGAGGAAGGAGAACGAGAAAGGGGATCTAGGGCAAGACGGACGAGAGCAGGGCAAGTAAGCCTGGCCAGGGCACCCCCTTTTGTCAGTCGTGCAGTTGCCGAGGTGTCGTGGGAAGTGCAGATGCCCACGTCCAATCAACCGCCACACGGCGCCCAAGGGCGCGGGCTGTTAGGGCCCACTGTGCTTCGTGCTTGCCCCTTCGCTTCCCTGCTAAGCCAAGC
Source organism: Triticum dicoccoides (assembly GCF_002162155.2). Lineage (NCBI taxonomy): Eukaryota > Viridiplantae > Streptophyta > Magnoliopsida > Poales > Poaceae > Triticum > Triticum dicoccoides. The sequence goes on along the minus strand of NC_041392.1, from coordinate 152,465,585 downwards.
CCGCGCGTGCCTTGGGCCCGGGGGGTACTGTCGGCGTTCTGGGAACGGGGGTCCCCAGACTTGCCTGCATGCGGCCTGCGGCATGGCTCAGGTGGGGGCCCAGCGCGGCCCATCTTCATCAGCCCAAGCTCAAGACCCTCGCGAGGGGCCAAGCCTCGCGGGGCGGACGACAGGAAGCTTCCTCAAGAGCGGCCTTATCAGGCAGGCTCGCGGGGAGGCGAAGTGACCAATGCAAGGGTACCTCGCGAGGACCCCATGACGCAAGCCATGATGATCAAGGCCAGGCGGGCGCCGGCCTATGCAGGGTCCTTGTTTCCCCTTTGGTGCAAAGGGGGAAAGCACAGGCCAAGGTATTAGGCAAAGGTTACAATTCCGGTGCAACAAGACCAAGACCAGCCGGACGACCGGACGGAGGTCACCGTGGAGCCCAAGACGGCATCATCACCAGTGCTTTTGGCAGCCGAAGACCACCTTTGGTCAGGATAACTTGTACTAGATGTTCCCCTTCAAAATGGCCAATTGTTGGCGCCCTTCCTGCTCAATTATTCGGGGAGAGGCCCAGGGCCTCTATAAATAGAGCTAGCCTCCACCAAGTAGAGAAAAAAGTAGGAAAGAGAGGAGAAAAGAAAGAGGAGATGAGAGAGGGAAAACCCAGTAGAGACTAAGTAGAACGCACCGCACAAGCTCAAGAACACCCCTCGCGAGGTTGTTCTTCCCTTGTACTGTCCATCATCAGCCCCAGAGGCAATCCACCACACCACACACTAGAGTAGGGTATTACACCACAACGGTGGCCCGAACCAGTATAAACCTCGTGTCTCTTATGTTGTTCATCATTTTCATCTTAGTTCGCACGAGAGGATTGGACGTAGATTGGTAGGGGAGAGATCTCCGCGCGCACCCCAGTGTTCGAACCTCAAGGTTCTGCCGGAACGCGAAATCCGACAAACGACCAACTTTCAAAGTTATTCACACACTATATAGGGATATAGACATTTTGTTTGCAGCCTAAGGTTGCCACGCCTAAGCTTAGGCGTGCCACAAGTGTGTTTGGTTGCATTTTCGTCTCAGCATAGTTGTTCCCTCTTCATGCATGCTCAACTCAACACCCCTCTTCATGTATGCTCTCTGCATGCATGCTTCTAGTGTATTTGTGCTAAGCTAGTGTGGACTCATGCACCCTCCATACACTCTACCAAACACCTAAAAGTGGGTCGAGAAGGGAACTCTTGGGATCATGCACCCTTCATACACCCTACCAAACACACCAGGCATGTGTTTGGTTCATTGCTACACTTGTGGCTTGCCACACTTTTCTAGCTACATGGTCCACATGTCATAGACTTAACTTCTTGCCAAATCTTGCCACACTTGTGGTGGCCATTTTGTTAGCCACATTTTTTGTCGCAGACACACTTTGCCTAAGCTTAGTTGTGGCAAAGTTAGTCATGAATGAAGTTCAACCATGGATTTTTCTAGATTCTACATGTGGCAGAATCTGGTGGAATGTAGATGATATCCAATGGCCAGTAGTGCTCGGATTTGCCATCTTTGTACCGTCGGATTGGCTTCATCCAATGACCAACTTTAAAATTTATTCACACACTATATAGGGGGTATAGATATAGATGTGTCGGCCCGTTGCAATGGATCCAAAGTATATCTATTTAGTGGAGTGCACTCTAAACACATTATCTAATTATTTTTCTCTAACCTTTCGTAGCCATGCAACCAAGCCACATAAGCTTCATGGGTGCCCCCCACATCATATTATTCATACTACGTTGACTGAAAAAAAAGATAAATCACCCAAAACAAGATCTTCCCATTTTTTGTTGCTACGATGATGTGCCGTGCACATACCTACTAGCTGTATAGTGGTAGTACTAGTTGTATAGTACAAACTTGGTACTAGTAGGAGTAGAGTAGTATGAAACGCTCCTACTCTATCAAAGAGCCCCATCTGACACCAGATTTCTTGGCTTCCGTGCTACAGTTAGATCTTCCCCATGTTTCTATTTTCCAACCAGGCGGCGGGCGGGGTGCGGTTTGCCAATAGTCGGTTTGCTCAACGACGGTCCCACATGAAACTGAAAATGCTAGGCAACACTCCTTCCGTAAGCTATGTGCCGTGCCGGACGGGCCGTGGAGTACTCCCGATTCCCGGGCATGTGGGGTGGGGGAGTGCGACGCGAACGCGGCAGGCCTTTTCCTTTTACTAGCAATGTGCCCGTGCGTTGCGACGGATCCAAAGTAGTAGAATAGTAGTGCTTGTTCACAAACTTGAAAGAAATCACTCTTGTTTTGATATACTCCTAATATATTACTCTGTCCATTCCTAAATATTTGTCTTTTTAGATATTTCAAATGGACTATCACATACGGATTATATAGATATATTTTGAAGTGTAGATTCACTCATTTTGCTCCGTATGTAGTCACTTATTTAAATCTCTAGAAAGACAAATATTTAGGAACGGAGGGAGTACTTTTCACTCAAAATATATTTGTCAGGCTGTTTTGATGAGGTGAGGGAGGGATGTGGTTGCTTTCAAGATATTAAGGGGTTTTCTGCAAATTCGAGCAGAGAAGTTGGCTATTGTTGCAAAAATGCCACAACTTACCTCACAACCATTAGATGCAGATCTAATGGTCAGAAACAACGGATGGCAGACACACCACCATCAGCAACTGAGTCCTTTATAGGAGTAGGAGTAGTGAAACATGTATAAATTGTAACATTTTGGTTCTGCTCCTTGGCACGATCGATAGATAGAAATAATAATTGGAAACGCTAGGGTGGGGCTATTTCCGCCAGATAAGCAGGGTACGTAGTAGCTAGGTTTGCGCATCGTCGGTTTGGTCACACGCAGTCCGACATGTTCTAGTGTTTCTAGCAAGATGCTCGCGCGTTGCACGAAGTTGATGGAAAAGGTAAGCACAACTTCTAAATTGACGGATGGAGTACTAGTTATAGTGATGCATATAATTAAGCAAAGGGATCGCACATGTCGGTATTGACTGGAACGAGAATGCAACAACACAATAAGAATTAAGGCCACAATGATGATGCGATCGCAGTGGTGGTTATAGAAGGCAAGAAGAAAGATGCATCCATCAACGTACAACCTCCTCCTCCTCAACTTAGTGCGCCGAGCCACCGATCGGCGGCTAAGGAGCGGCGACTTTTGTGGCGAGTGTCGGTGTCAAAACCGGCGGATCTCGGGTGGGGGGTCCCGAACTGTGCGTGTAGGATCGATGGTAACAGGAGATGGGGGGCACGATGTTTACCCAGGTTCGGGCCCTCTCTATGGAGGTAATACCCTACGTCCTGCTTGATTGATCTTGATGAATATGAATGTTACAAGAGTTGATCTACCACGAGATCGTAATGGCTAAACCCTAGAATCCTAGCCTGCATGACTATGGTAATGAGTATATCCTTTCCGGACTAACCCCTCCGATTTATATAGACACCAGGGGGATCTAGGGTTTACATAGAGTCGGTTACATAAGAAGGAATCTTCATCTTCGATCGCCAAGCTTGCCTTCCATGCCAAGGAGAGTCCTATCTGGACACGGGTACAGTCTTCGGCCTTCATGTCTTCACAGCCCATCAGTCCAGCCCATGGATAATAGGCCGGACGCCCGAGGACCCCTTAGTCTAGGACTCCCTCAGTAGCCCCTGAACCTGGCTTCAAGGACGAGGAGTCCGGCGTGCAGACTGTCTTCGGCATTGCAAGGCGGGTTCCCTTCTATCCGAACTTCAAGATAGTATTCGGATGCGATGATAGTATCTGGACCTGTCACACAGACCATACATAACCGCATAGAGAATATATTTTTGCACGAGTCTAATCTGCTGACAGCTTTTTACAACATGACATCACGTTTGTCCGGTCATACTTTCGAACCGTTTTTCGTCTGCCGCTCCACGTTTCGAGACGCGGTTGCAATTGGCACGTCTTGTCAAAGCAGATATCGTGTCCCCTTATTACGGGATTCTCATCAATACGGGCGTGGGTAACCCAACCGCGCCATTTATACAGCTCTTGGGAATAGGCAAATCTTAAGGCGAGTGAGGAGGCGTTTAATATTCGTTGCCTTTATAAGGGGATAAGGATTCCCTCTTCCACTCTTACGCCCTCTCTCAGTCTCCGCCTTTCCAATCTTGAGCTCCAGCGCCCAAGTTCTCATCTCCTTTCCACTCGCAACCATGTCTGGATCCGGAGGTCAAGGCAAGTGGATGGTCTCCTCCGTCAAGGAGGAGAACATTACAGAGCTTTTGGCGGACGGATACTTGAGGAAGGAGATCACTCACTGCCTGTCGACCGAGGGACAAGTCATCCCCACGCCGAACCCCACTGAGAGGGTAGTGTGCATCCCCCATTTCTTTCGCGGGCTAGGCTTTCCACTCCACCCTTTCGTCCGCGGGCTGATGTATTATTACGGGATAGATTTCCATGATCTGTCCCCGAATTCCTTCCTCAACATCTCGGCGTTTATCGTCGTGTGTGAGGCTTCCCTCCGCATCCAACCCCACATCGGGTTGTGTCTCAAAGTCTTTAACGTGAAGCCGAAGGTGGTGGATGGTCAGCACGCAGAGTGCGGAGGAGCGATGGTGAGCAAGCTGTCCAATGTCTCCTGGCCCAAAGGTACTTTTGTGGACACGGTAAAGGAGTGGCAGAAGCAGTGGTTCTACATCACAGAACCTTGCGGCACCACCTGGGCCGCAACTGCCGTATTCCGCTCCGGCGCTCCCATGCGACTCACCTCCTGGGTTGAGAAGAGTCCGGACTAGTGTTCACCTGATGAGCTGATAGCGCTACAGACGCGCATTCAAAGCCTGGTAACCAAGAACGTCAAGCTCGTTGATGTGATCCAGGTGATGCTAGTTCGCCTGATTCTTCCGTGCCAGCGCCGAAGCCACCCTCTATGGGAGTTCAACCCAAAGAAGCACCAGGCCCTAGTGAGGCTCTTCGAGACTACTCACGAAGGTGCATGGAAGTTGCTCTTTAAGGGCAACAAGAAACCGCCGGTCGCAGATTCAGATCGCGGGCACAACGCTAAACACCTCGCTAGCGAGGTATGTCATTTTTGATGCATTCTCCACTTGTTTGTTTCAAGGATGATGCCTGAGTTTTTATTGTTGCTTTTTCAGGACTAGATGGAGAGGGTGAAGCGGATCCAGTGTCCGGCTCCGCTGCCTGAAGAACCGGTCATCCCGCATCTAGCGAAGATGCTGGCAATAGCGCCTTATAAGGCACCGGAGAAGAAGGCCAAGAAAAAGGCCAAGGGGGCCAAGAGTGGCCCACTACAAAAAACACACATCTGTGACATTTTGGGCCGAACAAAAAAAATTCTGTCATACATATGACACTTCTATGACGATAATTGTGACAAAACCCGGTATCATCATAGATGTGGTGGGCTCCTACTTCTATGACAACAAATCATGACAGAAAATGGGCTTTTCGTCCTAGGCGGGCCGGAGTCGCAGCTGCATGACATTCTTTGGGCCGTCCATGACAGAAAAAACCATGGTAGACGCGAGGGCGAGGAAAATTTCGGGGAGTTCCCGGTTACGGTGGGAGGTCGGGGGCCGAGCGATGCACGCTTCTCTCATACACGTACGCGCGTGTGTGCGAGGTGTTGGCTCTAACTAAACCCGAGCGAGTCGTTGGGCTCTAACTGAACCCGAGCGATTGCACTGCAGGCTACGCGTAACTGAACCTGAGCGATCGATCAATGGCTGCTAACTAAACCCTATCGAGCAATTCCTTCGCTACTACTACTAACTGAAGCTGATCGATGCTGCCTCTGGATGAACAGTGAGCGTTGCGGGGGGGTTGGATGAACAGTTCCCGGTGTGGGTGGATGAACAGGACCCCGTGGTGTTGCCTCTGGATGAACAGGACCCCGATCGATCGAGCCTGTTGGGGCTGGATGAACAGGACCCCGTGGAGGGCTGGATGAACAGGACCACCCCGTGGAGGGCAGGATGAACAGCAGAAGATGGAGGGCAGGATGGACAGTAGCCCGTGGAGGGATGGTTGAACAGGAGCCCATGGAGAGGGCTGGTTGAACAGTAGCCGATGGAGTAGCACGCGGTGGAGCCTGGATGAACAGGAGCCCGTGGATGAACAGTCGTAGGTGGAGGCTGGAGGAGGTCGACGGTGGATGAACAGTAGCTCGTGGAGGCTGGAGGGGGTCGACGGTGGAGATGAACAGTATCCCGTGGAGTCCCGTTTTGCGGTACGCCACACCCCTCCCGATGAACAGGACCCCGGTTTCGACCGTAGCGCTCCAACACAAGTCCGTTTCGTCCGTTTTGCCGTATGCCACACCCCTCCCGATCAACAGGACCCCCGTTTCGACCGTAGGAGGTCCGTTTCCTCCGTTTTGTGGTACGCCAGACCCCTCCTGATGAATAGGATCCCGTTTCGAACGTGGCTGGTCGAACACAAGGCCGTTTCCTCCAATCTGCGGTACGTCAGGCCTCATTTTCATCGCCTGTTCCGTCCAAGCCCTCCCGATGAACACGACGCATTCCGATGCCTCCCCATGAACACGACGCATTCCATTGCCTCCTCATGAACACGACGCATTCCGTTGCCTCCCCATGAACACGACGACGACGTTGTTTCTCCATTCTGACCCAGCCATGTACATGAGCCCTGGCCGTATGTATGTGCGAGTAGGCGTTCGAGCCCCGCCCGTATGTACACATACGTGGCCGTATTTTCTTTCTTGCACCCTGGCCGCTGTACGTATGTGTACATGATATGTGCGTGCCTCTACTACGACACGTGCACGCCTCTACTACGACACGTGCACGCCTCTACATTGACCAGTATGTACGTACACGTTCGCGACCAGAATGACAACGCTACGTACGCTTCGACCAGGTGGGTCCCGACTGTCAGGCACTTCCTTGCCTGCGAATATGTAGCTGGTGGGTCCCAGCAGTCAGGGGGCGAATCATTTTTTTTCCGTACGCACTTCCTTGCGTGCGAAGATGTAGCTGGTGGCTCCCAGCAGTCAGGGCGAAACGTTTTTTTGCGAAATACAGTGGCCCGTCCGATGGGTCCCAGTTGTCAGGTGGCGGAATCATTATTTTCCGCGTAATAAGGAGGCACTTTCTTGCTGCGGCCGTGGACCCAGCTGTCAGCCTCTCCACGTACAGTCCACGTCCGATGGAAGTCGTTCCTTGACCACGTTGACCACGCCGCGCTGAGAGCACCAGGGCGGTGGACGACGACGAGGCCTAGGAAGGGGACGACACAGAGGCAGGGAAGACTCGGCAGTTGTTTCCCATACGGAGGGGAGTACGACTGTACGAGGGTTTACTGGTTCGTCTACCGTCGCTGGAGAATAACAGCAGGTGTGGGTGAGTAGAGGGATGGCTAGGCCAGCGATGGGAGTATGGTCTGGCAGTGAGGCCTACGCGGCAGCACAGCCGGCCGCGAGGAGGAGGGAGCAGGCAGTCCCGCCGGCGCTTTTTTGAGCGGCTGGAGCAGGAAGAGCAGAGATTGAAGAAGCACGACGGCCGTTGGATGGACATCCAACAGTCAGTGCTTGTGCGTCAACCTTTTTTTAGGAAAGCCTCAAATATGTGAAAAACAGCATACAGCCCATCTGCCATTATCTATCTATCTATACCTCTATACCTATACTAATTAGGGACTTCTTATAAATTCTCATGTTAATCAGTAATTAGGAGCCGTTAATCTGGTGGGACCCAATTATTACGGTGTAGATTAACTAGCTTAAAACAGAAAAAATGATTGGAAAGGCCCATTGTATTTTCACGTTTAGTTGGGAAAATAGAAGCCAAAAGAAAAATAGCAAGAGACCAAATGTGATACGATTAGCTTTCCTTCTCTTAAAAGAAATTATAAATTCTCACGTTAATCAGTAATTAGGAGCCGTTAATCTGGTGAGACCCAATTATTACGGTGTAGATTAACTAGCTTAAAACAGAAAAAATGATTGGAAAGGCCCACTGTATTTTCAAGTTTAGTTGGGAAAATAGAAGCCAAAAGAAAAATAGCAAGAGACCAAATGTGATACGATTAGCTTTCCTTCTCTTAAAAGAAATTATAAATTCTCACGTTAATCAGTAATTAGGAGTTGTTAATCTGGTGGGACCCAATTATTACGGTGTAGATTAACTAGCTTAAAACAGAAAAAAATGATTGAAAAGGCCCACTGTATTTTCACGTTTAGTTGGGAAAATAGAAGCCAAAAAAAAAATAGCAAGAGACCAAATGTGATACGATTAGCTTTCCTTCTCTTAAAAGAAATCAAAAGAGATTAATCTCCATCTAATATTTCCTCACGGTTGTAGATAGAAGTTAAAGTTAAAAAAAGATGCGGAGGCGCAGATGCTTTCACGTACAGGAGGAGGGGAATAGAAGTCAGCTTTCACGTACAGGAGGAGGGGAACAGAAGTCAAAAGGAAAGCAAAAAAAAAGATACATTAGCTTTCCTTCTATTACAAGCAAGCAGTTAATATGCATCTAATCTCTCATCTTTCACATAGATCTTTTTTGCGCAGATTTCTAGATCGCCTTCTCTCCGGAACTATGGAGCGACCACGGTATGGCCTAGCAGGAGCAGTTAATCGTTGTTTCTCGCATCTCAACTATGGATACATGTATGGATGTGTGGCAGCGGCATGTCGGACGCAAGCTCAGAACGAGTCACGACAACATATTCAAGTCATGGATTCATGTCTCAAGCGCTCGCAACTAGCATCAAAATCTCTATAAGAAGCATAACATCGTGGTTATGGCTCATGAAATCAGGATTGCCATCTCTCTGGAGCTCCGGAGCGTCCGCTGCATGGCCTAGCAGGTGCAGCTCATCATCGTCTCTCATATCTCAACCGTGGTAGCATGTATGGACGTGTGGCAGCGACATGCCGGACGCAAGCTCAGAACCAGTCACGAGCACATGTTCAAGTCATGGATGCATGCCTCGAGCGCTCATAACATTGTGGTTATGGCTCATGAAATCAGGCATTCTGCAAAGATATGCTGGTGGCAGTGGAAGGCATCCGACATCTTGCCGAGACAAACTGTTCAGTGCCGAGCGAAGGAAGTTTTGAAGCAAATTCATATGGTGGCCAATGGACCGCTCCTTTGGAGTTCTAATGTACGTGTGCATTCTCTATAATTATAGTTACTGTTTTCCCAACTTGCAAGCTAAAAGCATTTTCAAATTTGATCCCCTATGCGACTTAGAAAACATTGAAATAGAATTTTATTTGCTAAATTTTTTCATTAGTTTTAGTTTTTTTGCAGCAACAACGAAATGCAACCAGTGTTTTAGTTAAGTTCTTCGTGCATTAACCAGTGGATGAGAGGATAGTTCAGAAGAATCTCGATGCTAGAGGTTCGAACGCTCTTTGCACTCTTTAGGATACAAGATTTTGAAAATAACAGTTGCAGTTCTTCTTCAATATGGGGCACTCACCCATATCAGATTCTTTGATTTAGCTAATTATTTCTCTGTTGCTACACTGATATATTAGGCTTCAGATTTTGTAGATTTCTACAGGTTGTCGGACAAGTTCTGCCATCCATTCATCTAATCAGAATTTCTCAAATTCACTAAAAACTATGCCGAGAAATACTGTTGAGTGCCGAGCAAAGCAAGTTTTGAAGCAAATTATATGGTGGCCAGTGGATTGCCCCCTTCTTTATTTTTTCCTTTGGAGCTCTAACATACGTGTGCATTCTCTGTTCTATAGTTATTTCGTTCTTAACTTGCAAATTGAATGAACTTTCAGATTCGATCCCCTATGCGACCTAAAAAACTTTGAAGTATAATTTTAATTGCTAAATTTCTTTATTTGTTTTAGTAATTTTTGCATCGACATAGGAATTCCACCAGTGTTTTAGTTATGTTATATGTACATTTACCAGTGGTTTAGATGACAGTTCGGAACAATCTCAACGCTAGAGGTTGAATCACTATTTGCACTCTTGAGGATGCAAGGTTTTGAAAATGAGATCTTTATTTTCGCAAGTTCACAAAAACATTGAGTCCCTTACAATCGGATTGCCCTGAGGTCAGATGTAGTTGTGATGTATCATGCAAATGAATGGATTCCGTAAAAAATGGAGATGAACTATATTAATTTCTCAGTGTATATTAATTTCGTGAATTAAGACTATGGATACCGTGTGCAGTGGCTATTACATGGTCGATACTGCACTCCAGGCCGAACGTCCAACCATATCCTAGCATTCATGCGTATTCTCATGTTTACTTCTTTTGCAGAATTCCTACATCCTAGCGTAGGAGTGGTACCACCATTACATTTTGCCAACCTTTCCAGCCTACTACCTTGGTCACTACTACTACAAATCATATCAACTACACCAAGCGTCTGTAACTGCCAGATACTCTACGCCCTTTTTAATGGAGTTGTGCCGAATAGCAACAATTGAGTGACATGACCATCCAATCATTCAGTCACTGAATTTCTTCAAGATTTTCATGCAATGAGAAGACCACTCAGTGGCCAGGTTATCTCTCTGCCACTTTGGGTGCCATCATGTGGGATGAGCAATGCTGGAGAGTACCCTGTCCAGCCCATCCTCCAGTTAGTAACTTTTTCGGCAGCGGTGTTTACATGATTCTTACATGGGATAAATACGACGAGCTGCTTTAGCAATGTGCCTGATTCCTCTGCATGGTATTGTCTAGATCAAAAACAATCATATAAACAAGATAAATTATGATTTGTTTGAATTATATTTTCCGATATACTATATTTGTGCCTATGGTAATGCAATTAGTTGTAGATTTTGTACGTGGGTATTGAGTACCTTCGTTGATAGAGCTTCTTTATCCATCACTATTTTCCATTAGTTGCACTCTATTTTCCAATAGGGCTGTGTTGCACGTCTAAGGTTTCTGCTATCCAAAATGTCTCCGTTGTCTTAGCTCTTGGCTCAATGGAACCAACATTTGACTTACCACCATTTTTCAAAATTCCTTATATGATGGACATCGGAATTCCAACCTTTGGCTTACCACCATAGGTTCTCCCTGTATATGAAATCCCGGGTTTTTTGACCTATATGATTGCACACAACATCGGAGCAAAATCACAATCCTAGTGTTAGGCATTTTGGAGCAAGATAGAAGTACCATAAAACAACATTATTTTCTATTAAATTGTCTACTTGAATACAAAACACAAATTATTTCTCAGTTTTAACCAGGAATGATGATTCATGAATTTAGAACACAATGTACATATGTGAAAAATAAGTTAGCTCCTTGATTTATTTTTCGCAAGTTTGAGTTGCTTACCATGTGTCCTACATGGTAGCTCCTTGATGTATTGATATATCTCAGTTGTCATAGACAAAGCAAGAACCTTTGAGGAGTAATGCTTAAAAATGATCCTTACTATGCAATATTATGAAGATAGGCCATGTTTTAGATAACTATATCAAAATAACTACACATCCCAATGTGACATGTAGCAATCCCAAATAGAGTCTAACAACTCAATTGGCTTTGAAGAAGCAATAACCATTGGTACTAATGATTACAACAAGAATTACAAGACATGGAAAGATAAGACAACGAAAACATTGCTACAAAGCGAACATATAGTGTCAAATCAAGTAATTATTGAAGCTAATGTGCCCAAAAGAATCTAGGAGTATAACTACATACTTCAAAGGCATATTTATACAGTTCTTCTACATTTTATACTATCCCGTGCGAATGCACGGGTTGACGACTAGTTTCTAATAATTTACAGCCCATTTGCTATTTCTTAAGGTTTTTTTAGAGCCCATATTCTTTTTGTTAGCATTACAGCCCATATTGTGGCAACGGTTAAAAAATTATACGAAATTTTTCATATTTCGGTGCGGTCCGAACTGTTTTTAATCCCGAAATTTTGACTCACATTCAAACTGATTTAAAAAATAAATGTATATCAATATAAAATCCAACAAATTCTCCACGCATAAAAATTAATGTAATTTAAAATCTTGAAATGAAAAAAGATATTTGAAACTAATTGCCGGTTTGATGTGTTTTAAAAATGTACAACCCATTTCTCATTACTGATGGGCCATTTTCTCGAACAGCCGAATGAAAGCTCTCCTTGTCTTGAAAGATTTGCAGCCCAACATGCCTGACGAAGCGACTTACTTGGCAAATCACAAAAAACTGGGCTGTGGCCGTGGACCCAGCTGTCAGCCTCTCCACGTACAGTACTCTTCCGATGGAAGTCATTCCTTGACCACGTTGACCACGCCGCACGGAGAGCACCACGGCGGTGGACGACGGCGAGGTCTAGGAAGGGGACGACGCGGCAGTGGAAGCCCGCGTGGAGAGGACTACGAGGGTTCACTGGTTCGGCTGCGGTGTGAGGCTGCCGTCGCCGCAGGGCCTGGCCAGCGGTGGGAATAGTAGGGGGCGGTGAGGCCTCTGCGGCAGCACAGCCGGCCATGGGAGGCAGGAGCATGCGGCACGACCGGCGCTGCTTTGGGCTGGAGCAAGAAGACCAGAGGTTGAAGAAGCACTACGGCTGTTGGATAGACATCGTACGGTCACTTGAGCCAGAATCGTTCATATTGACTAAGTTGACAAAGCCCTTCGTCCCCGTCAACTTAGTAGGCCCACAAGTCAGCCTCCCAGCAAGGTGGGTCCCAGCTAGCCGGGGGAGTATTCATTTTTTTTGTGCGTAATAAGGAGGCACTTCCGGTGGGTCCGAGCTAACAGCGGGTGGGGGGGGGGTTCGCGAAATACGGTGGCCCGTCCGGTGGGTCCCAGCAGTCAGGCGGAAACGATTTTTTTCGCAAAATACTGGTGGCCCGTCTGGTGGGTCCCCGCTGTCAGGTGGAGGAATAATTATTTTGCACGTAATAAGGAGGCACTTCCTTGCTGCAATCGTGGACCCAGCTGTCAGCCTCTCCATGTACAGTCCACGTCCGATGGAAGCCGTTCCTTGACCACGTTGACCACGCCATGCCGAGAGCACCAGGGCGGTGGACGACGGCGAGGCCTAGGAAGGGGACGACGCGGAGCCGGGGAAGACGCGGCAGTGGATGCCCACGCGTAGAGGAGTACGAGGGTTCACTGGTTCGCTGCGGTGTGAGGCTGCCGTCGCCGCAGAATAATAGGGGGTGTGGGTGAGTAGAGGGATGGCCTGGCCAGCGGTGGGAGTAGTAGGGGGCGGTGAGGCCTCCGCCGCATCACAGCCGACCACAGGAGGCAGGAGCACGTGGCACGACCGGCACTGGTTTGGGCGGCTGGAGCAAGAAGACCAGAGGTTGAAGAAGCACTGCGGCCGTTGGATGGACATCGTACGGTCACTGGAGCTAGAATCGTGCATATTGACTAAGTTGACAAAGTCCTCCGTCCCCGTCAACTTAATAGGCCCACAAGTCAGCCTGCCACTAAGGTGGGTCCCAGCTATCAGGGGGTATTCATTTTTTGTGCGTAATAAGGAGGCACTTCCGGTGGGTCCAAGCTGACAGCAGGGGGAACGTTTTTTTCGCGAAATACGGTGGCCCGTAGGGTGGGTCCCAGCAGTCAGGGGCAAACATTTTTTCGTGATATACTGGTGGGCGTCCGGTGGGTCCCTGCTGTGAGGTGGAGGAATAATTATTTTCCGCATAATAAGGATGCACTTCCTTGCGGCTGCCGTGGACCCAGCTGTCATCCTCTCCACATACAGTATTCTTCCGATGGACCACATTGACCATGCCGCACCAACAGCACCATGTCGGTGGACGATGGCGAGGCCTAGGAAGGGGACGACGCGGAGCCGGGGAAGACGCGGCAGTGGATGCCCACGTGGAGAGGAGTACGAGGGATCACTGGTTCGGCTGCGCTGCCGTCGCCGCAGAATAACAGGGGGTGTGGGTGAGTGGAGTGGAGGGATGGCCTAGCCAGCGGTGGGAGTAGTATGGGGGCGGTGAGGCCTCCGCGGCAGCCCAGCCGGCCATGGGAGGCAGGAGTAGGCGGCACGACCGGCGCTGCTTTGGGCGGCTGGAGCAAGAAGACCAGAGGTTGAAGAAGCACTACGGCCATTGGATGGACATCGTACAGTCAGTCGAGCTAGAATCGTGCATATTGACTAAGTTGACAAAGCCCTTCGTCCCCGTCAACTTAGTAGGCCCACTATACTGGGTCCCAGCTAGCAGGGGGAGTATTCATTTTTTTTGTGCGTAATAAGGAGGCACTTCCTTGCGTGTGAAGATATAGCTGGTGGGTCCGAGCTGTCAGCGGCGGTAATGTTTTTTCGCGAAATACAGAGGCCGTTTCGGTGGGTCCCAGATGTCAGGTGGAGGAAATCATTATTTTGCGTGTAATAAGGAGGTATTTCCTTGCGTGCGGCCGTGGACCCAGCTGTCAGCCTCTCCATGTACAGTCCACTTCAGATGCATGTCGGTCGTTGACCACGCTGACCACGCCACGCCGAGACCACCAGGGCGGTGGACGACGGCGAGGCCTAGGAAGGGAATGACACGGAGGCAGGGAAGACTCGACCGTTGTTTTTGTTTCCCACGCGGAGGGGAGTACGACTGTACGAGGGTTTACTGGTTCGTCTGCCATCGCCGGAGAATAACAGCAGGTGTGGATGAGTAGAGGGATGGCTAGGCCAGCGATGGGAGTATGGTGGGGCGGTGAGGCCTACGCGGCAACACAGCCGGCCGCGGGGAGGAGGAAGCAGGCAGTCCCGCTGGCGCTTGTTTGAGCGGCTGGAGCAGGAAGAGCAGAGATTGAAGAAGCACGACGGCCGTTGGATGGACATCCAACAGTATACAGGCCATCTGTGGAAAGCCTCAAATCTATGGAAAAATAGCATACAGCCCATCTGTCATTATTTCAAATAATTTACAGCCCATTTGCTAATTCTTACGGGTTTTTTTGGAGCCCATATTCTTTATGTTAGCATTACAGCCCATATTGTGGCCACGGTTAAAAAATTATACGAAATTTTGCATATGTCGGTGCGGTCTGAACTGTTTTTAATCCCGAAATTTCGAGTCACATTCAGACTGATTTTAAAAATAAATGTATATCAATATAAAATCCAATAAATTGTCCACGCATAAAAATCAATGCAATTTAAAATCTCGAAATGAAAAAAAGATATTTAAAAATAATTGCCGATTTGATGTGTTTTAAAAATGTACATCCCATTTCTCATTACTGATAGGCCATTTTCTCGGCCAGCCGAATGAAGCTCTCCTCGTCTTGAAAGATTTGCAGCCCAGCAGGCCTGATAAAGCGACTTACTTGACAAATCACAAAAGAACTGGCTAGCCATTTTTAGAAAGAAAAAATACTACTGGGCTGGTCTGTGGTAAACATAAAAGAAAAGGCTGTCGAGACAGGCCAGAGTGTCCCGCATAGCCCAGTTGACACCCTGCTTCCGTCTCAAAACCAAATTAGATAAATGCCACTCCAATTATGGCGATTCATAAATATGCCACTGCAATTTCCAAACTTTGAAAAATGCCACTGCAATTTTTGCAAACTTTGAAAAACGCCACTGCAGTTTGCAAACTTTGAAAAACGCCACTCCAGACTTCGAAAAACGCCACTAGAAATGGCATGAAATGGCATTGTTCAAAGTTTGGAAATTGCAGTGACATTTCTCGGATACACCAGATTTGGAGTGGCATTTATCAAATTAACCCAAAACAAAAATAACTAGGCGAGCTGCTGGGTCCCTGGTGTCAGCAGCTCGTTGTGCAATTCTCTCATTTATTGACTACGTTGACAATGGCATGGGACCCAGATGTCAGAAATCCACTAGGTGGAGCCATTTTTTATTGGCTTGAAATAAGGAGGCACTTGCTTGCGTACTGCCATGACCTTGGAGGGTCCCTGTTGTCATCCTCTCCACGATCGTAGTAGTTCTCCCTTTACTACCCTAGCCGATTTAGCAGAACGTAGGGTAGCAAGCACAGGAGCCGGGCAACCCAACTATTGACCAAAGACATGATTCGGAGCCAATGCATATAGTGCTAAATTCGGGGTGCCGAAGTTATCTTTAAGGAGTGTTCGGACTTTGTTACCGTATCATGGGACCATGGAGAGGCCCTGGCAAATGTGAAGCGTACCAGAGTGTACGGTTGCTAGGAAATAAGTAATATAAAGGAAAACAGAGGGAGAACATAGATAGGATCTGGGGCCCTTGAACTTGGATCATGAACTATTTCCATTATAGTTGGGTTAATGCGTCCAAGCACATTGGCACAAAATAATGTAATAAGAAAATGGCTATTTGACATGCCCCAACTGGAGGCGAGCTGCGTGTGGGTCCCGAGAATGGTTAGAGTAATTGTTGGATTGGCCTCTAGGGCTGCCCCTGCACGCCTGTGCTCCATGTCGATCTGGTGTATTTGTCCTTTGGTAGGACCATAAATCAGGCCGTCGAAAGAGGCCCGCATAAGAGAAACCTGCGAAAAAGGGAAAAAGGAAATAGTAAAGTTATATGTGTGTCCGGGATCGGTCTAGCCGAACTATAGATCCCGGGCTAGCTTGTGCCTCCACCGATGTCCATGGAATTTTGAGTGCGTAATTATGTACGCGTGGTACGAATGCCACTACTTCATCAAGACTGGGACGGAGGCCGAATTGCTAATCGAGCTCTTGACGAGCCGTGCTGTCCTTTTGTAGTGTAGTCCGGAACCTCTTAATGATGTCCAGGGGCTCGGCAGCCATACTATGGTGCTTCTTGAGAAGGCTGCTGTGTACCTCTGCTGCTAGGGCGGCGGTGTGCTCTTCTATTCGGAGGGAGCGTTCAGTATTGCCATTGACTGTTATGATGCCGAGTGGACTGGGCATCTTGAGCTTGAGATAAGCATAGTGTGACACTGCGTTGAATCTAGCAAACGCGGCTCGTCCGAGCAGTGCGTGGTAGCCGCTGCGGAAGGGGACAATATCGAAGATTAACTCTTCGCTTCGGAAGTTGTCCGGAGAACCAAAGACCACCTCCAGTGTGATTGAGCCCGTACAGCGGGCTGATACGTCTCCGTCGTATCTATAATTTTTTATTGTTCCAGGCCAATATTCTACAACTTTTTATACTATTTTTGGGACTAACATATTGATCCAGTGCCCAGTGCCAGTTCCTGTCTGTTGCATGTTTTTGGTTTCATAGAATATCCATATCAAACGGAGTCCAAACGGGATAAAACGGATGGAGATACTTTTTGGAATATTTGGAAAATTCTGGAAGAAAAATCCATGCGAGACGGTGCCCGAGGTGGTCACGAGGCAGGGGGCGCCCCTACCCTCGTGAGCCACCCATAAGGCGGTTGACGCTCATCTTTTGCCGCAAGAAAGTTAATTTTCGGAAAAAAATCACAGTGAAGGTTTCAGGCCAATCGGAGTTACGGATCTCCATATATACACGAAACGGCGAAACAGAGCCAGAGGAGAACGCAGAAACAGAGAGAGACAGATCCAATCTCGGAGGGGCTCTCGCCCCTCCCACGCCATGGAGACCATGGACCAGAGGGGAAACCCTTCTCCCATCTAGGGAGAAGGTCAAGGAAGAAGAAGAAGGAGGGGGCTCTCTCCCCCTCGCTTCCGGTGGCACCGGAGTGCCACCGGGGGCCATCATCACCACCGTGATCTACACCAACACCTCCGCCATCTTCACCAACATATCCATCACCTTCCCCCCACTATCTACAGCGGTCCACTCTCCCGCAACCCGCTGTACCCTCTACTTGAACATGGTGCTTTATGCTTCATATTATTATCCAATGATGTGTTGCCATCCTATGATGTCTGAGTAGATTTTCGTTGTCCTATCGGTGGTTGATGAATTGCTATGATTGATTTAATTTGCTTGTGGTTATGTTGTTGTCCTTTGGTTCCCATCATATGATTGCGCGCATGGATCACACCCTAGGTTTAGTTGTATGTTGATAGGACTATGTATTGGAGGGCAAGAGTGACAGAAGCTTCAACCTAGCATAGAAATTGATGCATATGGGATTGAAGGGGGGCCAATATATCTTAATGCTATGGTTGGGTTTTACCTTAATGAACATTAGTAGTTGTTGATGCTTGCTAATACTTCCAGTCATAAGTGCATAGAATTCCAAGTCAGGGATGACATGCTAGCAGTGGCCTCTCCCACATAATACTTGCTATCGGTCTAGTAAAGTAGTCAATTGCTTAGGAGCAATTTTGCAACTCCTACCACCACTTTTCCACACTCGCTATATTTACTTTATTGTTTCTTTATCTAAACAGCCCCTACTTTTTATTTACGTACTATTTATTATCTTGCAAACCTATCCAACAACACCTACAAAGTACTTCTAGTTTCATACTTGTTCTAGGTAAAGCGAACGTCAAGCATGCGTAGAGTTGTATCGGTGGTCGATAGAACTTGAGGGAATATTTGTTCTACCTTTAGCTCCTCATTGGGTTTGACACCCTTACTTATCGAAAACTGTTGCGATCCCCTATACTTGTGGGTTATCAAAACCTTTTTCTGACACCGTTGCCGGGGAGCAATAGCGTGGGGTGAATATTCTCGTGTGTGCTTGTTTGCTTTATCACTAAGTAATTTTTATTTGTTGTTCTTATTGTTTTATATCTTTAGTTGTGGGTAGGAAACGCAAAATACCAAAAAAATAGGTGTACCTACTGAACCAATGGTTGAAGAACCACTCAAAATCTATCACACTTCTGAAGCTTATTACTTGGATCATCTTCGATCCCTATGTGCTCGTGCTGAAACCCCAACTAGCTTAGTTGAGGGAAAATCTTTAGATGAGCATGCTTGTTATGTGCGACACCGAATATCTGAAAAAGGGAAAACTTTACTGGATCAAATTCATCGTTTGCAATGCTATGCTTGGAATTTATGTGAAATATATAAATATAATCGTTGTTCTGAAGACCCTAAGAAACACCTTCCCTACCAATGTTTGTTTAGTGATAATGGAATCGTATCCTCTTATTCTAAGGGTGTTTATAGTTACTATGATGTTCAACAAATTGAAGAATTTGTTGCTTTTAAGGGTTCTTACAAAATTGCTTCTTTGATTGAAAAGTATGATGCTACTCTTTACAAATCTGAAATTTTTCCATACTTAAATATTTCTATGATAATTATGCTTCTAATGCCTAAGTTGAACTATATATTAAGGACTACTCCACTGTCCAAGAATAGATTAATATTTCGCAGGAGTCTATGGAAGAAGAAATTGATGAAACTTTGAGCTCATTGGATGAAAAAGATGAGGAGAAGAGCAAAGAACAAAAGGAGGAAGAGCGAATTAGCTACCCGTGCCCACCTTGTAATGAGAGTAACTCTTCAACTCATACATTGTTTAATTTCCCTTCGTGCTTACCGGAGGATGATTGCTATGATGATTGTTATGATCCAGTTGATTCTTTTGAAATATCCCTTTTTGATGATGCTTGCTATGCTTGTGGCCAAGATGCCAATATGAATTATGCTTATGGAGATGAACTTAATATAGTTCCTTATGTTAAACATTAAATTGTTGCTATTGCACCCACACATGATAGTCCTATTATCTTTTTGAATTCTCCAAACTACACTATCGGAGAAGTTTGCTCTTATTAAGGAATATAGTGATGGGTTGCCTTTTACCGTTACGAATGATGATTTTGATAGATATAATATGCATGTGCCTGCTGCTCCTACCTGCAATTATTATGAGAGAGGAACTATATCTCCACCTCTCTATGTTTCCAACATGATAAAATTGCAAGAAACTGTTTATACTATGCATTGGCCTTTACTTTGTGTGCATGAATTGTTCTTTTATGACATGGCGATGCATAGGAAGAGAGTTAGACTTCGTTGTTGCATGATATATGTTACTTTGTGCTCACTACTAAATTACAAATCATTGTTAATTAAAATTGGCTTTGATATACCTTGGGATCCGGGTGGTCCATTACTTGAGCACTATATGCCTAGCTTAATGGCTTTAAAGAAAGCGCTGCCAGGGAGACAACTCAGAAGTTTTAGAGAGTCATTTATTTCTGTTGTGTGCTTTTATAAAGTTTAAATATAAAAATAATGTGCCAAGGTTTGCCTTTAGGATGTTTACATTTGCTTGATGGTTTGTACGGTGCAGGGCAGAAACTTTGTCTGTAGTGCGCGATTTTACATTTTTAGCTGGAACGTCAAATAGTTCTGATTCTTTTTGCACTGTATTCCTATAAATTTTTTGTATTTTTCCTAATTTTGGTAGAATTTTTCAAGTATCATAAGTATGGTGAATGTTCATATTATTAAAGACTGTTCTGTTTTAGACAGATTCTGTTTTTGATGCATAGTTTGCTTGTTTTGATGAAACAATCGATTCATATCAGTGGATTAAGCCATGAAAAAGTTATATTACAGTAGACACAATGCAAAAACAAAATATGAATTGGTTTGCAACAGTACTTAGAGTACTGATTTGCTTTATTATACTAACGGATCTTACCGAGTTTTCTGTTGAAGTTTTGTGTGGATGAAGTGTTCGATGATCGAGAAGGTCTCGATGTGAGAAGAAGGAAGATAGGAAAGAGCTCAAGCTTTGGGATGCCCGAGGCACCCCAAGTAAATATTCAAGGAGACTCAAGCGTCTAAGCTTGGGGATGCCCCGGAAGGCATCCCCTCTTTCTTCAACAAGTATCGGTATGTTTTCGGATTCGTTTCGTTCATGCGATATGTGCAATCTTGGAGCGTCTTTTGCATTTAGTTTTCATTTTTATTTTATGCACCATGCCGGTATGAGATAGACCTTGGTTGATTTATAGAATGCTCTTTGCACTTCACTTATATCTTTTGAGAATGGCTTTATAGAATGCTTCATGTGCTTCACTTATATCATTTGAAGTTTGGATTGCCTGTTTCTGTTTACATAGACAACCGCCATTTGTAGAATGCTCTTTTGCTTCACTTATATTTGTTAGAGTGTGGGAATATCTTTTGTAGAAAGAATTAAACTCTCTTGCTTCACTTATATCTATTTAGAGAGATGACAGGAATTGGTCATTCACATGGTTAGTCATAAAATCCTACATAAAACTTGTAGATCACTGAATATGATATGTTTGATTCCTTGCAATAGTTTTGCGATATAAAGATGGTGATATTAGAGTCATGCTAGTGGGTGGTTGTGAATTGTAGAAATACTTGTGTTGAGGTTTGTGATTCCCGTAGCATGTGTTGGAAATATGCCCTAGAGGCAATAATAAAATGGTTATTATTATATTTCCTTGTTCATGATAATTGTATATTGTTCATGCTATAATTGTGTTATCTGGAAATCGTAATACATGTGTGAATACATAGACCACAACACGTCCCTAGTGAGCCTCTAGTTGACTAGCTCGTTGATCAAAAGATAGTCATGGTTTCCTGACTATGGACATTGGATGTCATTGATAATGGGATCACATCATTAGGAGAATGATGTGATGGACAAGACCCAATCCTAAGCATAGCTCAAAGATCGTGTAGTTCGTTTGCTATAGCTTTTCTGAATGTCAAGTATCATTTCCTCAGACCATGAGATTGTGAAACTCCCGGATACCGTAGGAGTGCTTTGGGTGTGCCAAATGTCACAACGTAACTGGGTTACTATAAAGGTGCACTACGGGTACCTTCGAAAGTGTCTGTTGGGTTGGCACGAATCAAGACTGGGATTTGCCACTCCGTATGACGGAGAGGTATCTCTGGGACAACTCGGTAATGCATCATCATAATGAGCTCAATGTGACCAAGTTGTTGATCACGGGATCATGCATTACGGTACGAGTAAAGTGACTTGCCGGTAACGAGATTAAACGAGGTATTGGGATACCGACGATCGAGTCTCGGGCAAGTAACGTACCGATTACGGTACGAGTAACGGGATTGATTGAATCCTCGACATTGTGGTTCATCGGATGAGATCATCGAGGAGCATGTGGGAGCCAACATGGGTATCCAGATCCAGTTGTTGGTTATTGAACGGAGAGTCGTCTCGGTCATGTCTGCGTGTCTCCCGAACCCGTAGGGTCTACACACTTAAGTTTCGATGATGCTAGGGTTGTTGAGATATTAGTATACGGTAACCCCACTTGGGCCTCCCCCTACTGGGCTGGTGCACCCCCCTTGGGCCTCCCCCTGCGCCTAGGGTTGGAAACCCTAGGGGTGGGGGCACCCCGCTTGGCTTGGGGGGCAAGTCACCCCCCTTGGCCGCCGCCCCCCCTTGGAGATCCCATCTCCTAGGGCCGGCACCCCCTAGGGGTCCTATATATAGTGGGGGAGGGAGGGCAGCCGCACCCTAGCCCCTGCCGCCTCCCTCTCCCTCCCGTGACACCTCTCCCTCTCGCTAAGCTTGGCGAAGCCCTGCCGAGATCGCCGTTGCTTCCACCACCACGCCGTCGTGCTGCTGGATCTCCATTAACCTGTCCTTCCCCCTTGCTAGATCAAGTTGGAGGAGACGTATTCCCAACCTTACGTGTGTTGAACACGGAGGTGCCGTCCGTTCGGCACTAGGTCATCGATGATTTGGATCACGACGAGTATGACTCCATCAACCCCGTTCTCTTGAACGCTTCCGCTGGCGATCTACAAGGGTATGTAGATGCACTTCCCTCTCCCTCGTTGCTAGATGACTCCATAGATTGATCTTGGTGATGCGTAGAAAATTTTAAAATTCCACTATGTTCCCCAACAGTGGTATCATGAGCTAGGTCTATGCGTAGTTTCTATGCACGAGTAGAACACAAAGCAGTTGTGGGCGTTGATATTGTCAATTTACTTGCCGTTACTAGTCTTATCTTGATTCGGCGGCATCGTGGGATGAAGCGGCCCGGACCGACCTTACATGTACGCTTACGTGAGACTGGTTCCACCAACTGACATGCAGTAGTTGCATAAGGTGGCTAGCGGGTGTCTGTCTCTCCCACTTTAGTCGAATCGGATTCGATGAAAAGGGTCCTTATGAAGGGTAAGTAGAAATTGGCATATCACATTGTGGTTTTGGCGTTGGTAAGAAACGTTCTTGCTAGAAACCTATAACAGCCACGTAAAAACTTGCAACAACAATTAGAGGACGTCTAACTTGTTTTTGCAGCATGTGCCGTGTGATGTGATATGGCCAAAAGGATGTGATGAATGATATATGTGATGTATGAGATTGATCACATTCTTGTAATAGGAATCACGACTTGCATGTCGATGAGTATGACAACCGGCAGGAGCCATAGGAGTTGTCTTAATTTATTTATGACCTGTGTGTCAACATAAATGTCATGTAATTACTTTACTTTATTGCTAAAGCGTTAGCCATAGTAGTAGAAGTAATAGATGACGAGACAACTTCAAGAAGACATGATGATGGAGATCATGATGATGGAGGTCATGATGATGGAGATCATGGTGTCATGACGGTGACAACGATGATCATGGAGCCCCGAAGATGGAGATCAAAAGGAGCAAATGATATTGGCCATATCATGTCACTATTTGATTGCATGTGATGTTTATCATGTTTTACATCTTATTTGCTTAGAACGACGGTAGCTTAAATAAGATGATCCCTCGTAATAATTTCAAGGAAGTGTTCCCCCTAACTCTGCACCGTTGCGAAGGTCCGTTGTTTCGAAGCACCACGTGATGATCGGGTGTGGTAGATTCTAACGTTCGAATACAACGGGTGTAAGCCAGATTTACACACGCAATACACTTAGGTTGACTTGACGAGCCTAGCATGTACCGACATGGCCTCGGAACACGGAAGACCGAAAGGTCGAGCATGAGTCGTATAGAAGATACGATCAACATGAAGATGTTCACCGATGTTGACTAGTCCGTCTCACGTGATGATCGGACACGGCCTAGTTGACTCGGATCATGTTTCACTTAGATGACTAGAGGGATGTCTATCTGAATGGGAGTTCATTGAATAATTTGATTAGATGAACTTAATTATCATGAGCTTAGTCTAAAATGTTTACAATATGTCTTGTAGATCAAATGGCCCACGTTGTCCTCAACTTCAACGCGTTCCTAGAGAAAACCAAGCTGAAAGATGATGGTATCAACTATACAGACTGCGTCCGGAACCTGAGGATCATCCTCATAGCCTCCAAGAAAGATTATGTCCTAGAAGCACCGCTAGGTGACGCACCCATCCCAGAGAACCAAGACGTTATGAACGCTTGGCAGTCACGTGCTGATGATTACTCCCTCATTCAGTGCGGCATGCTTTACAGCTTAGAACCGGGGCTCCAAAAGCGTTTTGAGCAACACGGAGCATATGAGATGTTCGAAGAGCTGAAAATGGTTTTCCAAGCTCATGCCCGGGTCGAGAGATATGAAGTCTCCGACAAGTTCTTCAGTTGTAAGATGGAGGAAAATAGTTCTGTCAGTGAGCATATACTCAAAATGTCTGGGTTGCATAACCGCTTGACTCAGCTGGGAGTTAATCTCCCGGATGACGCGGTCATTGACAGAATCCTTCAGTCGCTTCAACCGAGCTACAAGAGCTTTGTGATGAACTTCAATATGCAGGGGATGGAAAAGACCATTCCTGAGGTATATTCAATGCTGAAATCAGCGGAGGTGGAAATCAAAAAGGAACATCAAGTGTTGATGGTGAATAAAACCACTAAGTTCAAGAAAGGCAAGGGTAAAAAGAACTTCAAGAAGGACGACAAGGGAGTTGCCGCGTCCAGTAAGCAAGCTGCCGGGAAGAAGCCAAAGAATGGACCCAAGCCTGAGACTGAGTGTTTTTATTGCAAGGGAAGTGGTCACTGGAAGCGGAACTGCCCCAAATACTTAGCGGATAAGAAGGCCGGCAACACTAAAGGTATATGTGATATACATGTAATTGATGTGTACCTTACCAGTACTCGTAGTAGCTCCTGGGTATTTGATACCGGTGCGGTTGCTCACATTTGTAACTCAAAGCAGGAGCTGCGGAATAAGCGGAGACTGGCGAAGGACGAGGTGACGATGCGCGTTGGGAATGGTTCCAAGGTCGATGTGATCGCCGTCGGCACGCTACCTCTACATTTACCTACGGGATTAGTATTAAACCTCAATAATTGTTATTTAGTGCCAGCTTTGAGCATGAACATTGTATCAGGATCTCGTTTAATTCGAGATGGCTACTCATTTAAATCTGAGAATAATGGTTGTTCTATTTATATGAGAGATATGTTTTATGGTCATGCTCCGCTGGTGAATGGTTTATTCTTAATGAATCTCGAGCGTAATGTTACACATATTCATAGTGTAAGGTTGATAATGATAGTCCCACATACTTGTGGCACTGTCGCCTTGGTCACATAGGTGTCAAATGCATGAAGAAGCTCCATGCAGATGGACTTTTGGAGTCTCTTGATTAGGAATCATTTGACACATGCGAACCATGCCTCATGGGTAAAATGACTAAGACTCCATTCTCAGGAACAATGGAGCGAGCAACCAACTTATTGGAAATCATACATACTGATGTGTGCGGTCCAATGAGTGTTGAGGCTCGCAGTGGCTATCGTTATGTTCTCACCCTCACTGATGACTTGAGTAGATATGGGTATGTCTACTTAATGAAACACAAATCTGAGACCTTTGAAAAGTTCAAGGAATTTCAGATTGAGGATGAGAATCAACGTGATAGGAAAATCAAGTTCTTGCGATCAGATCGTGGGGGAGAATACTTGAGTCACGAATTTGGCATGCACTTAAGGAAATGTGGAATAGTTTCACAACTCACGCCGCCTGGAACACCTCAGCGTAATGGTGTGTCCGAACGACGTAATCGCACTCTATTGGATATGGTGTGATCTATGGTGTCTCTTACCAATCTACCGCTGTCATTTTGGGGCTATGCTTTAGAGACTGCCGCATTCACTTTAAATAGGGCTCTATCGAAATCCGTTGGGACGACACCATATGAATTATGGTTTGGGAAGAAACCTAAGTTGTCGTTTCTAAAAGTTTGGGGATGCGATGCTTATGTAAAGAAACTTCAACCTCAAAAGCTCGAACCCAAATAGGAAAAATGCGTCTTCATAGGATACCCTAAAGAAACTATTGGGTATACCTTCTACCTCAGATCCGAAGGCAAGATCTTTGTTGCCAAGAATGGATCCTTTCTAGAGAAAGAGTTTCTCTTGAAAGAAGTAAGTGGGAGGAAAGTAGAACTTGATGAAGTATTGCCTCTTGAACCGGAGAGTGGCGCAGCTCAGGAAATTGTTCCTGAGGTGCCTACACCAACTAGAGAGGAAGTTAATGATGATGATCATGAAACTTGAGATCAAGTTGCTACTGAACTTCGTAGGTCCACAAGGACACGTTCCGCACCAGAGTGGTACGACAACCCTGTCTTGGAAATCATGTAGTTAGACAAGGGTGAACCTTCGAACTATGAAGAAGCGACGGCGGGCCCAGATTCTGACAAATGGCTAGAAGCCATGAAATCCAAGATAGGATCCATGTATGAAAACGAAGTATGGACTTTGACTGACTTGCCCGATGATCGGCGAGCCATAGAAAATAAATGGATCTTTAAGAAGAAGACAGACGCGGATGGTAATGTAACCATCTATAAAGCTCGGCTTGTCGCTAAGGGTTATCGACAAGTTCAAGGGGTTGACTACGATGAGACTTTCTCACCCGTAGCGAAGCTGAAGTCCATCCGAATCATGTTAGCAATTGCCGTATTCTATGATTATGAGATATGGCAAATGGACGTCAAAACGGAATTCCTTAATGGTTTCCTTAAGGAAGAATTGTATATGATGTAGTCAAAAGGTTTTGTCGATCCTAAGAATGCTGACAAGGTGTGCAAGCTCCAACGCTCGATCTATGGGATGGTGCAAGCACCTCGGAGTTGGAACATTCGTTTTGATGAGATGATCAAAGCATTTGGGTTTAAGCAGACTTATGGAGAAGCCTGCATTTACAGGAAAGTGAGTGGGAGCTCTGTAGCATTTCTCACATTGTATGTGGATGACATATTGTTGATGGGAAATGATATCGAATTCTTGGAAAGCATAAAGTCCTACTTGAACAAGTGTTTTTCAATGAAGGATCTTGGAGAAGCTGCTTACATATTAGGCATCAAGATCTATAGAGATAGACCGAGACGCCTCATTGGTCTTTCACAGAGTATGTACCTTGACAAGATATTGAAGAAGTTCAATATGGATCAGTCATAGAAGGGGTTCTTGCCTGTATTGCAAGGTACGAGATTGAGCACGACTCAATGCCCGACCACGACAGAAGATAGAGAAAAGATGTGTCGTCCCCTATGCCTTGGCCATAGGGTCTATCATGTATGCTATGCTCTGTACCAGACCTGATGTAAACCTTGCCGTAAGTTTGGTAGGAAGGTACCAAAGTAATCCCGGCATGGAACACTGGACATCGGTCAAGAATATCCTGAAGTACCTGAAAAGGACTGAGGATATGTTTCTCATTTATGGAGGTGACGAAGAGCTCGTCGTAAAGGGTTACGTCGATGCTAGCTTCGACACAGATCTGGATGACTCTAAGTCACAAACCGGATACATGTATATTTTGAATGGTGGGGTAGTAAGCCGGTGCAGTTGCAAGCAAAGCGTTGTGGCGGGATCTACATGTGAAGCGGAGTACATGGCAGCCTCGGAGGCAGCACAAGAAGAAATCTGGGTGAAGGAGTTTATTACCGACCTAGGAGTCATTCCCAATGCGTCGGGCCTGATGACTCTCTTCTGTGACAACACTGGAGCTATTGCCCTTGCCAAGGAGCCTAGGTTTCACAGGAAGACCAGGCATATCAAGCGTCGCTTCAATTCCATTCGTGAAAGTGTTCAAAATGGAGACATAGATATTTGTAAAGTACATACGGACCTGAATGTAGCAGATCCGTTGACTAAACCTCTCCCTAGAGCAAAACATGATCAACACCAGAACTCTATGGGTGTTCGATTCATCACAATGTAACTAGATTATTGACTCTAGTGCAAGTGGGAGACTGTTGGAAATATGCCCTAGAGGCAATAATAAAATGGTTACTATTATATTTTCTTGTTCATGATAATTGTCTATTGTTCATGCTATAATTGTGTTATCCGGAAATCATAATACATGTGTGAATACATAGACCACAACATGTCCCTAGTGAGACTCTAGTTGACTAGCTCGTTGATCAAAAGATAGTCATGGTTTCCTGACTATGGACATTGGATGTCATTGATAATGGGATCACATCATTAGGAGAATTATGTGATGGATAAGACCCAATCCTAAGAATAGCTCAAAGATCGTGTAGTTCGTTTGATATAGCTTTTCCGAATGTCAAGTATCATTTCCTCGGACCATGAGATTGTGCAACTCCCGGATACCGTAGGAGTGCTTTGGGTGTGCCAAACGTCACAACATAACTGGGTGACTATAAAGGTGCACTACGGGTACCTCCGAAAGTGTCTGTTGGGTTGGCATGAATCGAGACTGGGATTTGTCACTCCGTATGTCGGAGAGGTATCTCTGGGCCCACTCGGTAATGCATCATCATAATGAGCTCAATGTGACCAAGTGGTTGATCACGGGATCATGCATTACGGTACGAGTAAAGTGACTTGACGGTAACGAGATTAAATGAGGTATTGGGATACCGACGATCGAGTCTCGGGCAAGTAACGTAGCGATTGACAAAGGGAATTGTATACGGGATTGATTGAATCCTCGACATCATGGTTCATCCGATGAGATCATCGAGGAGCATGTGGGAGCCAACATGGGTATCCAGATCCTATTGTTGGTTATTGATCGGAGAGTCGTCTCGGTCATGTCTGCGTGTCTCCCGATCCCGCAAGGTCTACCCACTTAAGGTTCGGTGACGCTAGGGTTGTTGAGATATTAGTATACGGTAACCTGGAAGTTGTTCGGAGTCCCGGATGAGATCCCAGACGTCACGAGGAGTTCCAGAATGGTCCAGAGGTGAAGATTTATATATAGGAAGTCAAGTTTCGGCCATCGGGAAAGTTTCGGGGGTAATCGGTATTGTACCGGGACCACCGGAAGGGTCCCGGGAGTCCACCGGGTGGGTCCACCAATCCCGGAGGGCCCCATGGGCTGAAGTGGGAGGGGAACCAGCCCCTAGGGGGCTGGTGCACCCCCCTTGGGCCTCCCCCTGCGCCTAGGGTTGGGAACCCTAGGGGTGGGGGCACCCCACTTGGCTTGGGGGGCAAGTCACCCCCCTTGACCGCCGCCCCCCCCTTGGAGATCCCATCTCCTAGGGCCGGAGCCCCCCCTAGGGGTCCCATATATAGTGGGGGGAGGGAGGGCAGCCGCACCCTAGCCCCTGGCACCTCCCTCTCCCTCCCGTGACACCTCTCCCTCTCGCTAAGCTTGGCGAAGCCCGGCCGAGATCGCCGTTGCTTCCACCACCATGCCGTCGTGCTGCTGGATATCCATTAACCTCTCCTTCCCCCTTGCTGGATCAAGTTGGAGGAGACGTCTTCCCAACCATACGTGTGTTGAACGCGGAGGTGTCGCCCGTTTGGCACTAGGTCATCGATGATTTGGATCACGCCGAGTACGACTCCATCAACCCCGTTCTCTTGAACGCTTCCGCTCGCGATCTACAAGGGTATGTAGATGCACTCCCCTCTCCCTCATTGCTAGATGACTCCATAGATTGATCTTGGTGATGCATAGAAAATTTTAAAATTCCGCTACGTTCCCCAACAGCATGCACGTATGGTGAACCATTATGTAACGAAGTTGGATCATGTTGTATTTATTGATTGTCTTCCTTATGAGTGGCGGTCGGGGACGAGCGATGGTCTTTTCCTACCAATCTATCCCCCTAGGAGCATGCGCGTATTACTTTGTTTTGATGACTAATAGATTTTTGCAATAAGTATGTGAGTTCTTTATGACTAATGTTGAGTCCATGGATTATACACACTCTCACCCTTCCACCATTGCTAGCCTCTCTAGTACCACGCAACTTTCACCGGTACCATAAACCCACCATATACCTTCCTCAAAATAGCCACCATACCTACCTATCATGGCATTTCCATAGCCATTCCGAGATATATTGCCATGCAACTATCATCATCATATACATGACTTGAGCATTCATTGTCATATTGCTTTGCATGATCGTAAGATAGCTAGCATGGTATTTTCATGGCTTGTCCATTTTTTGATGTCATTGCTACGCTAGATCATTGCACATCCCAGTACACCGCTGGAGGCATTCATATAGAGTCATATCTTTGTTCTAGATCGAGTTGTAATATTGAGTTATAAGTAAATAAAAGTGTGATGATCATCATTATTAGAACATTGTCCCATGTGAGGTTATCAAAATAAAAGTGGCTAAAGAAGCCCCCCAAAAAAAGAGAGAGAGGCCAAAGAAGCCTAAAAATAGAAAAAGAGAGAAGGGGCAATGTTACTATCCTTGTTACCACACTTGTGCTTCAGAGTAGCACCATGTTCTTCATATAGAGAGTCTCTTGAGTCATCACTTTCATATACTAGTGGGAATTTTCATTATAGAACTTGGCTTGTATATTCTAACGATGGGCTTCCTCAAATGCCCTAGGTCTTCATGAGCAAGCAAGTTGGATGCACACCCACTTAGTTTCAGTTAGAGCTTTCATATACTTATAGCTCTAGTGCATCCGTTGCATGGCAATCCCTACTCACTCACATTGATATCTATTGATGGGCATCTCCATAGCCCGTTGATACGCCTAGTTGATGTGAGACTATCTTCTCCTTTTTGTCTTCTCCACAACCACCATTCTATTCCACCCATAGTGCCATGTCCATGGCTCACCCTCATGTATTGCGTGAAAGTTGAAAAGGTTTGAGAACGTCAAAAATATGAAACAATTGCTTGGCTTGTCATAGGGGTTGTGCATGATGTGAGTATTTTGTGTGAAGAAGATGAAGCATAGCCAGACTATATGATTTTGTAGGGATAACTTTCTTTGGCCTTGTTATTTTGAAAAGACATGATTGCTTTATTACTATGCTTGAAGTATTATTGTTTTTATGTCAAATGATAGACTATTGCTTTGAATCACTCGTGTCTTAATATTCATGCCATGATTAGACATATGACCAATATTATGCTAGGTAGCATTCCACATCAAAAATTATCTTTTTTATCATTTACCTACTCAAGGACGAGCATGAATTAAGCTTGGGGATGCTGATACCTCTCCGTCGTATCTATAGTTTTTTATTGTTCCATGCCAATATTCTACAACTTTCATATACTTTTGGCAACTTTTTATACTATTTTTGGGACTAACATATTGATCCAGTGCCCAGTGCCAGTTCCTGTCTGTTGCATGTTTTTGGTTTCATAGAATATCCATATAAAACAGAGTCCAAATGGGATAAAAATGGATGGAGAT
Source organism: Triticum dicoccoides (assembly GCF_002162155.2). Classification (NCBI taxonomy): domain Eukaryota; kingdom Viridiplantae; phylum Streptophyta; class Magnoliopsida; order Poales; family Poaceae; genus Triticum; species Triticum dicoccoides. The sequence continues at coordinate 152,434,175 of NC_041392.1, read as the reverse complement.
ACTTTTTATTTGGAAAATTCCGGAAGAAAAATCCACGCGAGACGGTGCCCGAGGTGGTCACGAGGCAGGGGGCGCGCCTGCCCCCTGGGCGCGCCCCTACCTTCTTGAGCCACCCGTAAGGCGGTTGACGCTCTTCTTTTGCCGCAAGAAAGCTAATTTTTGGGGAAAAATCACAGCGAAGGTTTCAGGCCAATCGGAGTTACGGATCTCCATATATACACGAAACGGTGAAACGGAGCAAGAGGAGAACGCAGAAACAGAGAGAGACAGAGAGACAGATCCAATCTCGGAGGGGCTCTCGCCCCTCCCACGCCATGGAGACCATGGACCAGAGGGGAAACCCTTCTCCCATCTAGGGAGAAGGTCAAGAAAGAAGAAGAAGGAGGGGGGCTCTCTCCCCCTCGCTTCCGGTGGCACCGGGGTGCCACCGGGGCCATCATCATCATCGCGATCTACACCAACACCTCCGCCATCTTCACCAACATATCCATCACCTTCCCCCTCTATCTACAGCGGTCCACTCTCCCGCAACCCGCTGTACCCTCTACTTGAACATGGTGCTTTATGCTTCATATTATTATCCAATGATGTGTTGCCATCCTATGATGTCTGAGTAGATTTTCGTTGTCCTATCGGTGGTTGATGAATTGCTATGATTGATTTAATTTGCTTGTGGTTATGTTGTTGTCCTTTGGTTCCCATCATATGATTGCGCGCATGGATCACACCCTAGGTTTAGTTGTATGTTGATAGGACTATGTATTGGAGGGCAAGAGTGACAGAAGCTTCAACCTAGCATAGAAATTAATGCATATGGGATTGAAGGGGGACCAATATATCTTAATGCTATGGTTGTGTTTTACCTTAATGAACATTAGTAGTTGTAGATGCTTGCTAATAGTTCCAATAATAAGTGCATAGAATTCCAAGTCAGAGATGACATGCTAGCAGTGGCCTCTCCCACAAAATACTTGTTATTGGTCTAGTAAAGTAGTCAATTGCTTAGGGGCAATTTCGCAACTCCTACCACCACTTTTCCACACTCACTATATGTACTTTATTGTTTCTTTACCTAAACAGCCCCTACTTTTTATTTACGTACTGTTTATTATCTTGCAAACCTATCCAACAACACCTACAAAGTACTTCTAGTTTCATACTTGTTGTAGGTAAAGTGAATGTCAAGCGTGCGTAGAGTTGTATCGGTGGTCGATAGAACCTGAGGGGATATTTATTCTACCTTTAGCTCCTCGTTGGGTTCGACACTCTTACTTATCGAAAACTGTTGCGATCCCCTATACTTGTGGGTTATCACGGGCCTCTACACCTGGTATGACTCCTTTAAAGGTAGTCTTTGTTGGTTTAATTCGTGAGGGGTTAATGCCCATCTTCCACACTGTGTCCTGATAAAGCAGGTTGAGGCTGCTACCACCATCCATCGGGACACGTGTTAGGTGAAACCCGTCGATAATTAGGTCGAGGACTAGTGCGGCTAAACTGCCATGTCGGATACTAGTTGGGTGATCTCGATGATCGAAGGTGAACGGGAATGACGACCAGGATTGAATTTTGGGGCGACTGGCTCTACCGCGTAGACATCCCTAAGTGCTCGCTTGAGCTCCCTTTTGGGGATGTGTGTAGCGTATATCATGTTCACCGTTTTTACTTGAGGGGGAAATTTCTTCTGCCCCCCAGTGTTCTGCTGCCGGGGCTCTTCGTCCTCGTCCTCACTTTGTGATCCCTTCTCTTTGTTTTCGGCATTTAACTTGCCAGCCTGTTTGAAACCCCAACAGTCTCTGTTGGTGTGATTGGCTTTTTTATCTAGGGTACCATGTATTTGGCACGGACAATCGAGTATGTGATCCAGGATGGATGGTCCCTCACTGTTCCTTTTGTAGGGCTTCTTTCGCTGACCGGACTTGGAGCCGCTGAATTCGACTTTAACGATGGTGTCATCGGTGTTGTCGCCATTGCTTCAGCATTTGTGTCTATTGTGTCAGAGCTTGCCGGTGTTGTTCTTGGCCTCGGAGGGGCCTGTCTCGCTGGCTGTGTTTTTGCTACGAGCTAGCCAGCTGTCCTCACCCTCGCAAAAGCGAGTCATGAGTGCAGTAAGGGCTGCCATGGACTTTGGCTTTTCTTGGCCAAGGTGGCGTGCTAGCCATTCGTCACAGATGATGTGTTTAAAGGCCGCTAGGGCTTCGGCATCCGGACAGTCAACGATCTGGTTCTTTTTGGTTAGGAACCTAGTCCAGAAGCTGATTCTCCAGGTTGTTGAACTATGTGGCTTAAGTCATCAGCATCGGGTGGCCGGACATATGTACCTTGGAAGTTGTCAAGGAAGGCTTCTTCCAAGTCCTCCCAGCCACCGATGGAATTTTCGGGCAGGCTATTTAGCTAGTGTCGAGCTGGCCCTTTGAGCTTTAGTGGGAGGTATTTGATGGCGTGGAGGTCATCTCCACGGGCCATGTGGATGTCGAGAATAAAGTCCTCAATCCATACCGCGGGGTCGGTTGTTATGTCGTATGATTCAATATTGATGGGCTTGAAACCCTCGGGGAATTCATGATCCAGCACCTTAGCTGTGAAGCAGAGAGGGTGTGCGGCGCCTCTATATCGGGCCGCGTCACGGCACACCTCCGATGAAGTACGTCTGCGGTTATCAGCCCGGGTGTGACTAGGTTTGTCACGTCCGAATAGGTAGCCGTCATCCCGAGTTGGGAAGCGTCCTCGCGATCCATAGATTGATCTGGTGTGTCCTGCTCTACTGTCCAGCTCCTGCCGAAGGTTGCATGTATGGTCCCGAGCTGTTATGTCCCTATTTTTGCGAGGTGGTGGGGCGGGCTGTTGTTCGGCCTGAGTTGCCATTTTATCCCGACCGCGGGGTGGTCGGTCCGCCTCACTATCCCGACCACGTGGTGGTCGGTCCGCATTACGTGAGGGAGGTATGGGATCTGGTGCCTCCTCATAGAACTGAGGTAGCAGTTTGCGCTTTGGGTAACTCTTGGCTGGGCGCTCGAGGCCATATTCCTCGGCTGCCAGGACATCAGTCCACCTGTCAATGAGCAGGTCTTGATCAGCTTGGAGCTGCTGCTGCTTCTTCTTCAGGCTTCTTGCAGTGGCTATTAGTTGGCGCTTGAAGCACTCCTGCTCGAGGGGTGCCTCAGGCACAATGAAGTCCTCATTGCCGAGGCTCTCATCATCATCGGAGAATGGACGATAACTATCATCGTCTGGGTCATTGGGCATGGCCTTTTTATCAAGGTTATCTTGCCCGTTGTCTTGTTCCTCCTGTTCGGATGCAGCCCCGACAGGGTCTTCATTGTTTTCAGCGTCGCCCGGAGTACTATTTTCTCCGGTGCCGGTGTTGCCATCATTTGAGCGATGAGGCTTAGAGCGGTGTTTAGGGCGCCGGCGCTTGGACTGTGTCTCAGAAGGTTTATTCACAACTGGATCTCCTTTGTCATCGTCGCTAGCTTTTTTAGGTGTGTCGACCATGCACACATCGTACGAAGAGCTGGCCGTCCAACGTCCAGTAAACGGCGGGTCTTGGCCTTGATCCATGTTGGCATCGTCGTCCATACCGTCGATGTCTTTGGAGTCGTAATCAAGCACGTCGATTAAGTCATCAACAGTGGCTATGAAGTGGGTGGCGGGTGGGAAGCGAAATTTCCCATCATCAGCCCCTGGCTCGAACCGAACATAGTTCGGCTGTGAGTCCTTCTCCAAGGACAAGTTCTTTAAGGAGTTTAGCACATCACCCAAAGGTGAGTGCTGGAAGATGTCCGCGGCGCTAAATTTGAGAATCGATAACCGATCCAACTCGGTGTCCACAGGCGTACTCAGTCCGGGACTTGTAGCCGGAGACGAGTCCGGAGTTCCATTGACACAAATATTGTGGGGTACCGAGTCTGTGTGCGGCTCCAATGCCGCGGACTCTGTGGCCTCGTATGGCACGATCTGCTCCGGTTCTAAGGCCGTTGCAGCAACAGGGACCATCTCCTGGATGTGATCTAATGACAGATTTAAGCCATGTTCATCGGGGCGAGGGGGAGCGATCGCTGCGGTCTCAAATCCATTGAAGATCAAGTCTCCACGGATATCTGCGACGTAGTTCAAGCTTCCAAATCTGACCTGAAGGCCAAGGGCGTAGCTATCGAACTGCTCCAGATGGCCAAGCGAGTTGGCCGGCGGTACGAAGCCACCGAACATGAAAATCTTTCTAGGGGGAAGGTTTCTCCTTGGACATCGAACCTTTCGTTGAGGGCACAGTGGAACTCTCAATGAAAGCACCAATGTCGGTGTTAAAACCGGCGGATCTCGGGTAGGGGGTCCCGAACAATGCGTCTAGGATCAATGGTAACAGGAGACGGGGGACACGATTGAGGGAGTCCTGGATTAGGGGGTCCTCGGGCAACCGGACTGTTGTACTATGAAGATACAAGATTGAAGACTTCGTCCCGTGTCCGGATGGGACTCTCCTTTGCGTGGAAGGCAACCATGGCGATTCGGATATGTAGATCTCCTCCCTTGTAACCGACTCTATGTAACCCTAGCCCCTCCGGTGTCTATATAAACCAGAGGGTTTTAGTCCGTAGGACAACAACAATCGTACCATAGGCTAGCTTCTAGGGTTTAGCCTCTCCGATCTCGTGGTAGATCAACTCTTGTAATACTCATATCATCAAGATCAATCAAGCAGGAACTAGGGTATTACCTCCATCGATAGGGCCCGAACCTGGGTAAACATTGTTCCCTTGAGTATCTCTACAAGCTCCCCCATGCCTCCTGGCAGGGAGGCGGATGGCCACAAGGCTTGGGCAAGGTCCTGCATCACCTGTCGAACTTGTTTGTGCAGTTGTGAGAGCTCTGGCAGAAGATCTCCCGCAGATCCGGGCATCTCCTCTCCGGGACGGCCCATCAGCATACCTACAGATATAGCTCTGTTAGCTGGTTTCTTCGCCGAACTCTATAGAAGTTCGCTCAAGCACTTACTGAAAATGCCGCGTCGAAGCCTTTTATTCTCCTTTACGGAGTCAGCCAGCTGGGCCGGAACATCTTTCAGTTCAACATCTAGCCGGGTATTGGCATCTTGGAGATCGTTTTTCTCCCGCCTAACTTGTGTAAGCATGCGCTCGCCAGCCTTCAGCTGTCGTTGAGCATGTTGCTCCTCTAGATTCACTCCGGGGCCATCTGCAGAATCTATTGATTAGATTAGTATCGGAGTAATGGGCCATGGGTAGGCTAACCTGACGCCCATAGCCTTTCGAGACATCGAGGCTGACCGCGCCCCTCAGGATGCCAAGGTAAAGAGCCGCCTTCTGGAAGCCGGCTGGAGAAATAGCCAGCTGCCCGTAGACGGCCGAGTCCAGAAGGCGAGGTCAAGACAAGCCAACTCCTGCCAGGCGGCTTCCAGAGAAGCTGGCTCCGAGGAGTCGGCCCGCGGCCCCTTCGAAGCCCATACGCACATCAAGGGGGATGTGACAGGGGATGGCTACAGTGCAGCCCATCCCCTCCCCTTCCTAAGGGCTGGCGTGACCACAGTGCGTTGTACCAACGAGGAGCCCCGTCCGGCGCGGCACTATTGCCATGCTAGCCCTAACATCATTACAGGCAGGCGGAGTCCTGCTCCCACGACGGCATGTCTGTACGGCCCAAGGACGACGGGCCCACCAATCGGCGAGAGTCCAAAAGATGGCGAAGAGCCCTACCAATCGGACCCGATGGGAGTCGGCCCCTAGGAGTCGGCCTGCTCATCCCACGGGCCCCACGCACCATTAACCAGACAAGACGAGGAGTGGCTACAGTAATCGCCCGCCATGACAGCAGTGTTGTAGCCATGATCCTTCGACCAAGCTTGCATCATTAGAAGTGCGGCTACAGTGATCAGCAGCCGGCAAGACCCCCAAGCAGTGGGTATGGCCTGTCGGCTCCGTACCATACCAGTCGGCGGGGCCCCCCAATCGGCGGGCCCTAGCAATCGGCGGAGAAGTCGGCGGCCGAAGAGACTGATGGCTGGGCCTGCGCCCAGTCATATTACCCTTGTACCCCTGGGGGGTAGGCCTATATAAACCCCCCAGGGCACCCATGCAAAGGGTTCTGACCCATGAGAACTAGACCAGAGATAGAGGAAAGAGAGAGCTAGCCTTGCCTTCTCCTACCTCCAGCATACAGCTCGAGGAGCACCCTTGTACTCACTTTGCCTTAGTGATCATGCGGAGACCCTGCAGAGCAGGACTAGGGGTGTTATCTCCTAGGAGAGCCCCGAACCTGGGTAAAGTACGTTGGCATTCGGGTCTACACCTAATCCCGCTTCCGAACACCGCCGACGTTCTACTCGCTCCCACCATGATAAGCCATCCTTTGGCATATGTCGCACCCAACCCCCGAGATTTGGCGCCCACCGTGGAGCCAGGTGCACCGTCATCCGGAGACCTGTTTTGGATGGGAACCCTTTTTCTCCCTGGCGAGCGCAGCCAGCCCGGCACGCTAGACGGAGTCTGTGCTGACGCGCTGCTTGGCGCGGAAATCGCCTACGCGGCCAGTAGCCTCACCGATCTTGTCGGCGAGGTCCGCCTCTCTGACGAGCCCGCATCCGACGCGGGCACAGGCGGCCCTGAGAGCCTCCTCGCGGGCATCCTCGACCAACTCCACGTCGCCAGCAAGCCTGCTGTGGACTTGGAGTCTGTAGGCTCCACCGACCCGATGCTGGTCGACTCCGACACCACGTCGCTCGACGCGTTCCCCACCAACGTGGTGGTCTACGACGAGCTGCTCCCTCGCGTGGAGAGCGGCGGAAGCACCATCATGGAGGTGTTGGAAATATGCCCTAGAGGCAATAATAAAATGATTATTATATTTCCTTGTTCATGATAATTGTCTATTATTCATGCTATAATTGTATTGTCCAGAAATTGTAATACATGTGTGAATACATAGACCATAATGTGTCCCTAGTGAGCCTCTAGTTGACTAGCTCGTTGATCAACAGATAGTCATGGTTTCTTGGCTTTGGACATGGGGATGTCATTGATAACGGGATCACATCATTAGGAGAATGATGTGATGGACAAGACCCAAACCTAAGCATAGCACAAAGATCGTGTAGTTCGTTTGCTGTAGCTTTTCTGGATGTCAAGTATCATTTCCTTAGACCATGAGATTGTGCAACTCCCGGATACCATAGGAGTGCCTTGGGTGTGCCAAACGTCACAACGTAACTAGGTGACTATAAAGGTACATTACAGGTATCTCCGAAAGTGTCTGTTGGGTTGGCACGAATCGAGACTGGGATTTGTCACTCCGTATGACGGAGAGGTATCTCTGGGCCCACTCGGTAATGCATCATCATAATGAGCTCAATGTGATCAAGTGGTTGATCACAGGATCATGCATTACGGTATGAGTAAAGTGACTTGCCGGTAACGAGACTGAACAAGGTATTGGGATACCGACGATCGAGTCTCGGGCAACTAACGTACCGATTGACAAAGGGAATTGAGTACGGGATTGATTAGGTCCTCGACATCGTGGTTCATCCGATGAGATCATCGAGGAGCATGTGGGAGCCAACATGGGTATCCAGATCCCGCTGTTGGTTATTGACCAGAGAGTCGTCTCGGTCATGTCTGCTTGTCTCCCGAACCCGTAGGGTCTACACACTTAAGGTTCGGTGACGCTAGGGTTGTATAGATATGAGTATGCAGTAATCCGAAAGTTGTTCGGAGTCCCGGATGAGATCCTGGACGTCACGAGGAGTTCCGGAATAATCCGGAGGTAAAGAATTATATATGGGAAGTTGTCATATGGTCACCGGAAAGGTTCGGCGGCATATCGGTATTGTACCGGGGCCACCGGAGGGGTTCCGGGGGTCCACCGGGAGGGGCCACCTCTCCCGGAGGGCCTTATGGGCTGTATGAGGAAGGGATCCAGCCCAAAGTGGGCTGGGGCGCCACTCCCCCTAGGGCCCATGCGCCTAGGGTTGGGGGAAACCCTAAGGGGGGGCGCCCCCTTGCTTGGGGGGCAAGCCCCCCTCCCCTTGGCCGCCGCCCCCCCTAGATCTCATCTAGAGGGGGCCGGCCCCCTTCCCCCTTCCCCTATAAATAGAGGGGTGAGGGGAGGGCTGCAAAGCACATCCAAGGCGCAGCCCCTCCCCTCCCCAACACATCTCCTCCTCCGTCACGAGCTTGGCGAAGCCCTGCCAGAGTACTGCTGCTCCACCACCACCACACCGTCGTGCTGCTGCTGGAGCCATCTTCCTCAACCTCTCCTTCCCCCTTGCTGGATCAAGAAGGAGGAGACGTCATGCTGACCGTACGTGTGTTGAACGCGGAGGTGCCATCCGTTCGGCGCTAGGATCTCCGGTGATTCGGATCACGTCGAGTACGACTTCCTCATCCCCGTTCTTTGAATGCTTCCGCGCGTGATCTACAAAGGTATGTAGATGCAATCTGATCACTCGTTGCTAGATGAACTCATAGATGGATCTTGGTGAAACCGTAGGAAATTTTTTGTTTTCTGCAACGTTCCCCAATAGTGGCATCATGAGCTAGGTCTATGCGTAGTTCTCCTTGCACGAGTAGAACACAATTTGTTGTGGGCGTAGATGTTGTCAACTTTCTTGCCGCTACTAGTCTTATCTTGCTTCAGTGGTATTGTGGGATGAAGCGGACCGGACCGACCTTACACGTACGCTTACTTGAGACTGGTTCCACCGACTGACATGCACTAGTTGCATAAGGTGGCTAGCGGGTGTTTGTCTCTCCCACTTTAGTTGGAGCGGATTCGATGAAAGGGTCCTTATGAAGGGTAAATAGAAGTTGACAAATCACGTTGTGTCTATTACGTAGGTAAGAAAACGTTCTTGCTAGAACCCTTTTGCAGCCACGTAAAACTTGCAACAACAATTAGAGGACGTCTAACTTGTTTTTGCAGCAAGTGATTTGTGATGTGATATGGCCAAAGTTGTGATGAATGATGAATGATATATATTTGATGTATGAGATCATGTTCTTGTAATAGGAATCACGACTTGCATGTCGATGAGTATGACAACCGGCAGGAGCCATAGGAGTTGTCTTTATTTTTGTATGACCTGCGTGTCATTGAGAAACGCCATGTAAATTACTTTACTTTATTGCTAAACGTGTTAGCCATAGTAGTAGAAGTAATAGTTGGCGAGCAACTTCATGGAGACACGATGATGGAGATCATGGTGTCATGCCGGTGACAATATGATCATGGAGCCCCAAGATGGAGATCAAAGGAGCTGTGTGATATTGGCCATAGTCACTATTATTATTTGATTGCATGTGATGTTTATCATGTTTTTGCATCTTGTTTACTTATAAGACGGTAGTAAATAAGATGATCCCTCATAATAATTTCAAGAAAGTGTTCCCCCCAACTGTGCACCATTGCGACAATTCGTTGTTTCGAAGCACCACGTGATGATCGGGTGTGATAGATTCCAACATTCACATACAACGGGTGTAAGACAGATTTACACACGCAATACACTTAGGTTGACTTGACGAGCCTAGCATGTACAGACATGGCCTCGGAACACAGAAGACCGAAAGGTCGAGCATGAGTCGTATAGAAGATACGATCAACATGAAGATGTTCACCGATGTTGACTAGTCCGTCTCACGTGATGATCGGACACGGCCTAGTCAACTCGGATCATGTTATACTTAGATGACTGGAGGGATGTCTATGTAAGTGGGAGTTCATTGAATAATTTGATTAGATGAACTTAATTATCATGAACTTAGTCTAAAATCTTTACAATTTGTCTTGTAGATCAAATGGCCAACGTTGTCCTCAACTTCAACGCGTTCCTAGAGAAAACCAAGCTGAAAGACGATGGCAGCAACTATACGGACTGGGTCCGGAACCTGAGGATCATCCTCATAGCTGCCAAGAAAGATTATGTCCTACTAGCACCGCTAGGTGACGCACCCGTCCCACCGAACCAAGACGTTATGAACGCTTGGCAGGCACCTGCTGATGATTACTCCCTCGTTCAGTGCGGCATGCTTTACAGCTTAGAACTGGGGCTCCAAAAGCGTTTTGAGCGACACGGAGCATATGAGATGTTCGAAGAGCTGAAAATGGTTTTCCAAGCTCATGCCCAGGTCGAGAGATATGAAGTCTCCGACAAGTTCTTCAGCTGTAAGATGGAGGAAAATAGTTCTGTCAGTGAGCACATACTCACTATGTCTGGGTTACATAACCGCTTGACTCAGCTGGGAGTTAATCTCCCAGATGACGCGATCATTGACAGAATCCTCCAGTCGCTTCCACCAAGCTACAAGGGCTTTGTGATGAACTTCAATATGCAGGGGATGGAAAAGACCATTCCTGAAGTATTTGCAATGCTGAAATCAGTAGAGGTAGAAGTCAAAAAGGACCATCAAGTGTTGATGGTGAATAAAACCACTAAGTTCAAGAAAGGCAAGGGTAAGAAGAACTTCAAGAAGGATGGCAAGGGAGTTGCCGCGCCCGGTAAGCAAGCTGCCGGGAAGAAGCCAAAGAATGGACCCAAGCCCGAGACTGAGTGTTTTTATTGCAAGGGAAGTGGTCACTGGAAGCGGAACTGCCCCAAATACTTAGCGGACAAGAAGGCCGACAAAACAAAAGGTATATGTGATATAAATATAATTGATGTGTACCTTACCAATACTCATAGTAGCTCCTGGGTATTTGATACCGGTGCAGTTGCTCACATTTGTAACTCAAAGCAGGAGCTGCAGAATAAGCGGAGATTGGCGAAGGACGAGGTGACGATGCGCGTCGGGAATGGTTCCAAGGTCGATGTAATCGCCGTCGGCACGCTACCTCTACATTTACCTACGGGATTAGTTTTGAACCTCAATAATTGTTATTTAGTGCCAAGTTTGAGCATGAACATTGTACCAGGATCTCTTTTAATACGAGATGGCTACTCATTTAAATTCGAGAATAATGGTTGTTCTATTTATATGAGAGATATGTTTTATGGTCATGCTCCTATGGTGAATGGTTTATTCTTAATGAATCTCGAGCGTAATGCTACACATATTCATAGTGTGAATGCCAAAAGATGTAAGGTTGATAATGATGGTCCCACATACTTGTGGCACTGCCGCCTTGGTCACATAGGTGTCAAACGCATGAAGAAGCTCCATACAGTTGGACTTTTAGAGTCTCTTTATTATGAATCATTTGACACGTGCGAACCATGCCTCATGGGTAAGATGACCAAGACTCCGTTCTCAGGAACAATGGAGCGAGCAACCAACCTATTGGAAATCATACATACTGATGTGTGCGGTCCAATGAGTGTTGAGGCTCGTGGTGGCTATCATTATGTTCTCACCCTCACTGATGACTTGAGTAGATATGGGTATATCTACTTAATGAAACACAAGTATGAAACCTTTGAAAAGTTCAAGGAATTTCAAAGTGAGGTTGAGAATCAATGTGACAGAAAAATCAAGTTTTTGTGATCAGATCGTGGAGGAGAATACTTGAGTCACGAATTTGGTACACACTTAAGAAAATGTGGAATAGTTTCACAACTCACGCCGCCTGGAACACCTCAGTGTAATGGTGTGTCCGAATGTCGTAATCGCACTCTATTAGATATGGTGCGATCTATGATGTCTCTTACCGATTTACCGTTGTCATTTTGGGGCTATGCTTTAGAGACTGCCGCATTCACTTTAAATAGGGCTCCATCGAAATCCGTTGAGACGACACCGTATGAATTGTGGTTTGGGAAGAAGCCTAAGCTGTCGTTTCTAAAAGTTTGGGGATGCGATGCTTATGTCAAGAAACTTCAACCTGAAAAGCTCGAACCCATGTCGGAAAAATGCGTCTTCATAGGATACCCTAAAGAAACTATTGGGTATACCTTCTACCTCAGATCCGAAGGCAAGATCTTTGTTGCCAAGAATGGATCCTTTCTAGAGAAGGAGTTTCTCTCGAAAGAAGTAAGTGGGAGGAAAGTAGAACTTGATGAAGTATTGCCTCTTGAACCGGAAAGTGGCGCAACTCAGGAAAATGTTCCTGTGGTGCCTGCACCAATTAGAGAGGAAGTTAATGATGATGATCAAGATACTTCTGATCAAGCTCCTACTGAACTTCGAAGGTCCACAAGGACACGTTCCGCACCAGAGTGGTATGGCAACCCTGTCTTGGAAATCATGTTGTTAGACAACGCTGAACCTTCGAACTATGAAGAAGCGATGGCGAGCCCGGATTCCGACAAATGGCTGGAAGCCATGAAATCCGAGATAGGATCCATGTATGAAAAAGAAGTATGGACTTTGACTGACTTGCCCGATGATCGGCGAGCCATAGAAAATAAATGGATCTTTAAGAAGAAGACAGACGCGGATGGTAATGTGACCATCTATAAAGCACGGCTTGTCGCTAAGGGTTATCGACAAGTTCAAGGGGTTGACTACGATGAGACTTTCTCACCCGTAGCGAAGCTGAAGTCCGTCCGAATCATGTTAGCAATTGCCGTATTCTATGATTATGAAATATGGCAAATGGACGTCAAAACGGCATTCCTTAATGGTTTCCTTAAGGAAGAATTGTATATGATGCAACCAGAAGGTTTTGTCGATCCTAAGAATGCTGACAAGGTGTGCAAGCTCCAACGTTTGATTTATGGGCTGGTGCAAGCATCACGGAGTTGGAACATTCGCTTTGATGAGATGATCAAAGCGTTTGGGTTTATGCAGACTTATGGAGAAGCCTGCATTTACAAGAAAGTGAGTGGGAGCTCTGTAGCATTTCTCATATTGTATGTGGATGACATACTGTTGATGGGAAATGATATAGTATTCTTGGAAAGCATAAAGGCCTATTTGAACAAGTGTTTTTCAATGAAGGACCTTGGAGAAGCTGCTTATATATTAGGCATCAAGATCTACAGAGATAGATCGAGACGCCTCATTGGTCTTTCACAGAGTACGTACCTTGACAAGATATTGAAGAAGTTCAAAATGGATCAGTCAAAGAAGGGGTTCTTGCCTGTATTGCAAGGTACGAGATTGAGCTTGGCTCAATGCCCGACCACGGCAGAAGATAGAGAAAAGATGAGTGTCGTCCCCTATGCCTCGGTCATAGGGTCTATCATGTATGCTATGCTGTGTACCGGACCTGATGTAAACCTTGCCGTGAGTTTGGTAGGAAGGTACCAAAGTAATCCCGGCATGGAACACTGGACAGCGGTCAAAAATATCCTGAAGTACCTGAAAAGGACTAAGGAAATGTTTCTTGTTTATGGAGGTGACGAAGAGCTTGTTGTAAAGGGTTACGTCGATGCTAGCTTCAACACAGATCTGGATGACTCTAAGTCACAAACCGGATACGTGTATATTTTGAATGGTGGGGCAGTAAGCTGGTGCAGTTGCAAGCAAAGCGTTATGGCGGGATCTACATGTGAAGCGGAGTACATGGCAGCCTCGGAGGCACCACACGAAGCAGTCTGGGTGAAGGAGTTCATTACCGACCTAGGAGTCATACCCAATGCGTCGGGCCCGATGACTCTCTTCTGTGACAACACTGGAGCTATTGCCCTTGCCAAGGAGCCCAGGTTTCACAGGAAGACCAGGCAAATCAAGCGTCGCTTCAACTCCATTCGTGAAAGTGTTCAAAATGGAGACATAGAGATTTGTAAAGTACATACGGACCTGAATGTAGCAGATCCGTTGACTAAACCTCTCCCTAGAGCAAAACATGATCAACACCAGAATTCCATGGGTGTTCGATTCATCACAATGTAACAAGATGATTGACTCTAGTGCAAGTGGGAGACTTTTGGAAATATGCCCTAGAGGCAATAATAAAATGATTATTGTATTTCCTTGTTCATGATAATTGTCTATTATTCATGCTATAATTGTATTGTCCGGAAATCGTAATACATGTGTGAATACATAGACCATAATGTGTCCCTAGTGAGCCTCTAGTTGACTAGCTCGTTGATCAATAGATAGTCATGGTTTCCTGGCTATGGACATGGGGATGTCCTTGATAACGGGATCACATCATTAGGAGAATGATGTGATGGACAAGACCCAAACCTAAGCATAGCACAAAGATCGTGTAGTTCGTTTGCTGTAGCTTTTCTGGATGTCAAGTATCATTTCCTTAGACCATGAGATTGTGCAACTCCTGGATACCGTAGGAGTGCCTTGGGTGTGCCAAACGTCACAACGTAACTGGGTGACTATAAAGGTACATTACAGGTATCTCCGAAAGTGTCTGTTGGGTTGGCACGAATCGAGACTGGGATTTGTCACTCCGTATGACGGAGATGTATCTCTGGGCCCACTCGGTAATGCATCATCATAATGAGCTCAATGTGATCAAGTGGTTGATCACGGGATCATGCATTACGGTACGAGTAAAGTGACTTGCCGGTAACGAGACTGAACAAGGTATTGGGATATTGACGATCGAGTCTCGGGCAAGTAATGTACCGATTGACAAAGGGAATTGAGTACGGGATTGATTAGGTCCTCGACCTCGTGGTTCATCCGATGAGATCATCGAGGAGCATGTGGGAGCCAACATGGGTATCCAGATCCCGTTGTTGGTTATTGACCAGAGAGTCGTCTCGGTAATGTATGCTTGTCTCCCGAACCCGTAGGGTCTACACACTTAAGGTTCGGTGACGCTAGGGTTGTATAGATATGAGTATGCAGTAATCCGAAAGTTGTTCGGAGTCCCGGATGAGATCCTGGACGTCACGAGGAGTTCCGGAATAATCCGGAGGTAAAGAATTATATATGGGAAGTTGTCATACGGTCCCCGGAAAGGTTCGGGGGCATATCGGTATTGTACCGGGGCCACCGGAGGGGTTCCGGGGGTCCACCGGGAGGGGCCACCTCTCCCGGAGGGCCTTATGGGCTGTATGAGGAAGGGATCCAGCCCAAAGTGGACTGGGGCGCCACTCCCCCTAGGGCCCATGCGCCTAGGGTTGGGGGAAACCCTAAGGGGGGCGCCCCCTTGCTTGGGGGGCAAGCCCGCCTCCCCTTGGCCGCCGCCCCCCTAGATCTCATCTAGAGGGGGCCGGCCCCCTTCCCCCTTCCCCTATAAATAGAGGGGTGAGGGGAGGGCTACAAAGCACATCCAAGGCACAGCCCCTCCCCTCCCCAACACATCTCCTCCTCTGTCACGAGCTTGGCGAAGCCCTGCCGGAGTACTGCTGCTCCACCACCACCACGCCGTTGTGCTGCTGCTGGAGCCATCTTCCTCAACCTCTCCTTCCCCTTGCTGGATCAAGAAGGAGGAGACGTCACGCTGACCGTACGTGTGTTGAACGCGGAGGTGCCATCCGTTCGGCGCTAGGATCTCCGGTGATTTGGATCACGTCGAGTACGACTTCCTCATCCCCGTTCTTTGAACGCTTCCGCGCGTGATCTACAAAGGTATGTAGATGCAATCCGATCACTCGTTGCTAGATGAACTCATAGGTGGATCTTGGTGAAACCATAGGAAATTTTTTGTTTTCTGCAACGTTCCCCAACAGGAGGTACTTGTCATCGGTCATGGCGAGTACTCCGGCAGAAGTGCTCGCGACCCGCTTGATGCGGCACTACAAGACTTGACCGCGCCCATTCCCGAAGACGCCGACGCCGAGATGCTGGAGGCGCGCCGCCTTCAGCTTGTCGAAGGAGCCAAGAAGCTGGCCAGCATGAGACGCCTGTCGGAGGCCTATCAGCGCTAGTTGGACCGCGCTGTGGGCCGCACGGCGGCTCCCGCCGGGCCCAGCCGCCTTGGCATGGTCCAGCAGCGCGGCGAGGCCATCACCAACCTGTTCGGGGCAGATCGCCCCGTCTACGCCACGTCGGCGGAAGAGATCCGAGCTTCCCAAGCGGCAGCAAACGAGCTGGACAAGTTCGAGGGCGAAGAGCATCGCCTGATGGTGGAGCGCGTCCAGCGGCTCCTCGACGCGGCTGCCGAGCAGAACGAGGCTGGCTGCCGTACCGATGCGCTGCATCGGCAGAATGACGACCTGCATCCCTGCCGAGACCAAGGCGCGACATCTCGGACGCCGACTGGTGGCGTCCGTGGAAGAAAAGACAAGGAGCCGGCTGCCAGCCGCAGTCGGACTCGCATCACCATAGAGCACGACCAAGACGGCCGCACAAGAGCAGTGGAACGACGGGACGACTGTCCGCCTCCTCCCCCTCACAGGGAAAGGCGAGTCTCCCCACCGCCTATTGACCACCCGACACTCGGCGACCGCCTTGGCCGCTAAGAGGGAGTCGGAGAGAATGATGCCTGCCACCGGATCGACCGTCTCCACCGATCCCTGGCGCTTGAAGAAGATGAGTTGGGTCGGCCGTGTTTCGGCCCCCGCATTCGAGACGAGCCCTTCCCTAGAGGGTTCACGCTCCCAAGAGACACACCCAAATACACCGGCTCTGTGAAGCCGGAAGATTGGCTGGTTGACTACTCGACAGTCGTGAGCATAGCAAAGGCAACAAGCGTGTTGCCATGAAGTATGTTCCGCTCATGCTCCAAGGCATGGCCCGGACATGGCTAAACAACTTGAAGCCCCGCAGCATCAACAGTTGGGTCGACTTCACCGATGCCTTCGTCCGCAACTTCACCAGCACGTACAAGCGGCCTCCCAAACCTCGCTAGCTTTCCTTGTGCGTGCAAGGCCCCAACGAGTCAACTCGCGACTACGTCACGCACTGGGCCGAGCTCCGTAACTCCTGCGAGGGCATGCACAAGGTGCAGGCCATCGAATACTTCACCGCCGGGTGCCAAGAGGGCACCCTCCTCAAGCACAAGCTCCTCTGCAACGAGCCAGAGACCCTCGACGAGCTGCTGATCATAGCAGACAAATATGCCATGGCCGACTCCTCCATGAAGGCGGAGATCCAAGTTAGTGCGACTGGCAAGGTGGCTCCTCGGGCTCCTCGAACCCCAGCTGGAGACGCCAATCAGCGTCAACAACAGAACGACCACAAGCGCAAGGCCACGCAGCTGGCTTCCACCAGCCGGCAGGTGGCAACAGTCGAAGACCAGCACCCGGAAGGGCCACCTCCGCCCAAACGACAGAAGGGCAGCAAGCCCAACTGGTTGCCGGCTTTCTCATATGAGCAGACTTTGGATGCTCCCTGCAAATTCCATAGTGGTGCGAAGCCGTCCAACCACACCACTCGGAAGTGCCACTGGCTCACAAGGATCGTCAAGGAAGAGGGCCTCATGCCTCCCCCGCCTGCTGGGCAGCCGCCTCCTCCCCCGCCCCAGCAGCCGGCAGTCAGACCAGTCGGCGCAATACAAGACGAATACCAAGAAGAGCATGGAGCCTATGTCATCTTCTCCAGTGTGGCCGATGATCGATGCAGCAGGCGGCTGCAGCAACAAGAAGTAAATGCGGTAGCATCAGAGACCCCAGAGTTCATGCATTGGTCTGAAAAGCCCATAAGCTGGAGCAGAGCTGACCACCCGAAAGTGATGCCTAAGCCCGGCTCCTATGCCCTGGTTTTGGACGCCACCTTTGCCACGGACAAGCGAGCAGCTCGCTTCTCCCGAGTCCTGATAGACGGCGGCAGCAACATTAACATCCTATACAAGGATATCATGGTGAAATTAGGAATCAGACAGAGGCAGCTTCAGCCCAGCCGGACAGTATTCCATGACATAGTTCCTGGCCTTTCCTGCTCACCAATCGGCAAGATTCTGATAGACGTCCTCTTTGGAAACAAAGATCATTTCCGCCGAGAGTCAGTATGGTTTGAAGTGGTGGACCTTGAGAGCTCATACCATGCATTACTTGGCCGGCCTGCCCTGGCCAAGTTCATGGTTGTCCCCCACTATGCCTACCTCAAGATGAAGATGCCGAGTTCCAAGGGGATTCTGACCATAGCTGGCGACTACTAGAAGTCGTCCGCCTGTGCAGCAAGAGCAGTCGATTGGCCGAGTCCCTCGTGATCGCAGCTGACTAGCGGCTCCTTGACCAGGTTGTGGCGATGGCAAGCAAGCAGCCAGAGATGTCGCCCAATCCCAAGGAGTCAGAAGCTGAGGGCTCATTCAAGCCGGCCAAAGAAACAAAGAAGATACCCTTGGACCCAGAGCACCCGGAGAGGTACGCTGTCATAGGTACAAACCTCGACAGCAAATAGGAAGGCGAGCTCGTCGATTTCCTCCACGAGAACCGGGATGTCTTCGCATGGTCCTCCAAAGACATGCCAGGTGTCCCGACGGATTTCGCCGAGCACAAATTACATGTCCGGTCTGATGCCAAGCCAGTCGGGCAGCCCTTGCGCCGCCTATCAGAAGAGAAGAGAAGAGTCGTCGGAGAAGAAATTGCCCGGCTGCTGGCAGCCGGCTTCATCATGGAGGTGTTCTTTCCAGAGTGGTTGGCCAACCCGGTCCTTGTGCTGAAAAAGAACAAGAAGTGGCGTATGTGTATTGATTACACCAGCCTCAACAAAGCATGCCCCAAGGACCCGTTTGCTTTACCAATAATCGACCAAGTAATAGACTCCACAGTCGGATGCGAGCTGTTGTGTTTTTGGATGCATATTCAGGATACCACCAGATCAAGTTGAACCTGGCTGACAGACTGAAGACCGCCTTCATCACGCCATTTGGAGCCTTCTGCTACTTGACTATGACGTTCAGCTTGAGGAATGCCGGCGCCACCTTTCAACGTTGCATGCAGAAGTGCCTCCTCAAGCAACTTGGCAGAAACGCCCACGTTTACGTGGATGATGTGGTGGTGAAGACGAAGAAGCGTGGAATGCTGCTAGAAGACCTCAAGGAGACCTTTGAGAACTTGCGCCGATTTCAAATCAAGCTCAACCCAGAGAAATGTGTCTTCGGAGTACCAGCCGGCCAGCTTCTTGGCTTCCTGGTCTCCGAATGCGGCATAGAATGCAACCTTGTGAAGATCAAGGCCATTGAGAGGATGGAAGTACCCAGCCGACTGCTGGACGTACAGAAGTTCACCGGCTGTTTAGCATCCATCAGCCGATTCATCAGTCCGTTGGGCGAGAAGGCTCTCCCCCTATACCAACTCATGAAGAAGACCACTTTTCTCGAGTGGAACCACAAGGCGAACGAAGCTTTTCTCTAGTTGAAGTAGATGGTGTAGGGGGCCATAGATCTGCCCCCCTACACCATCTACTACTATCCTCGCACCGCCATCAAGTCACAAGCGCTGGCCGACTTCCTCGTCGACTGGGCCAAGACCCAGTACTTGCCGCCAGCGCCCGACTCCACCCATTGGCGGATGCATTTTGATGGCTCCAAAATGCGCACCGGCTTGGGAGCCGACATCGTCCTCATCTCTCCCAAAGGCGACAAGCTCAAATATGTGCTGCAAATCCACTTTGCAGCCTCCAACAACATCGCCGAATATGAGGCACTCATTCACAGGCTCCGGCTTGCCAAAGAGCTCGGCATTCGCCGGATCCTGTGCTATGGGGACTCCGACTTGGTGGTCCAGCAGTCGTCAGGCGACTGGGACGCCAAAGATGCAAACATGACGAGCTACCGCTTCCTCGTACAGCAACTCAGTGGATATTTTGAGGGATGCGAGTTTCTCCATGTGCCAAGAAATGACAACGACCAAGCAGACGCCCTGGCACGAATCGGCTCCACCCGTCAAGCAATACCAACCAGTGTCGCCCTTCAGCGCCTTCTCAAACCGTCTATCAAGCCATCACCAGAGTCAGATTCTATCTTCGTGCCGGCTCCTCCTTAAGCAGTCGGATCTGACTTGAGAGCTCAATCAGCCGGCACGGGAGTTCTGACGGACGGCCCGGGGGTGGCAGCAGTCGCACCCGGCCTGGGGACTACAGCGACTAGCCCGGGGACTTCAGAACTTGGCTCAAGGTCTGCACCAATCGGCCTGAGGACTTCATCGACACAGCAAGCGGCTGCCGACTCCAACCCGCCGCCTCCCGGCCCAGCCGCCCTTGTCCAAGTTGTAGTCCTGATAGTTGTAGAAGTCACAGCACCTTCATGGGCCCAGCCCATCCTCAATTTCCTGGTGAACAAAGAGCTGCCAACTGATGAGATCCCGGCCCGGTAAGTGCAATGTCGGGCAGCAGCCTACACCATTGTCAACAGAGAGCTCATGAGGCGCAGTGTCACTGGTGTCTACCAGCACTGCGTGGAGCCGGAGCAAGGCCAAGCGATTCTCAAAGACATCCATCAAGGCAAGTGTGGCCACCACACGGCTTCAAGAGCACTCGTTGCCAAAGCCTTCCGCCATGGTTTCTTCTGGCCGACTGCTCTTGAAGACGCCAAGGATTTGGTCCAAAGATGCAAAGGCTGCCAGAAGTTTCGTTCCAAGCCACATCAGCCAGTTTCTGTGCTCAAGACTATTCCCATCGCCTGGCCCTTTGCTGTCTGGGTCCTGGACATGGTGGGACCATTCAGAACAGCGCGAGGCGGCATGACCCATCTGCTTGTTGTGGTGGACAAGTTCACCAAGTGAATAGAAGCCAAACCAATCAAGAAGCTGAACGGTCTGACTGTTGTGACTTTCATCTCCAACATCACTGTCAGATACGGCATACCACACAGCATCATCACTGACAACGGCACAAACTTTGCCAAAGGCGCCTTGGCCCATTTCTGCGCGACGCCGGGCATCAGACTGGACTTAGCATCTGTTGCCCATCCGCAGTCAAACGGACAAGTAGAGAGAGCAAACGGCCTCATCTTGTCCGGCAGCAAGCCTCGGCTGGTCGAGCCTTTGGAGCGTTCAGACGGCTGTTGGCTCGACGTGCTGTCGGCCATCCTCTGGAGCCTGCGCACAACTCCAAACAAGTCAACCGGCTTCACGCCCTTCTTCCTCGTCTACGGTGCTGAAGTCATCATCCCAACGGACATAGAGTTCGACTCCCCTCGAGTCACCATGTACACCGAAGAGGAGGCAGAAGAAGCACGTCAAGACGGTGTCGATCTTCTGGAAGAGGGCCGGCTGTTGGCACTCAGTCGGTCCAGCATCTACCAGCAGAGCCTGCGCCGATATTATAATCGGAAGGTCAAGCCGAGATCTTTCCAAGAGGGAGACCTTGTGCTCCGGCTGATCCAGCAAACAGCCCGTCAGCACAAGCTCTCAGCGCCTTGGGAAGGCCCCTTCATCATCAGCAAAGTACTAGGCAACGACTCCTACTACCTGATCGACGCTCAGAAGCCTCGAGCACGCAAGAGGGATGACTCCGACAAGGAGATGGAACGGCCGTGGAATGCAAACCTCCTCCGAAGACTTTACAGTTAAAGCAGTATGTACCATGCTACCTTTTGTATTAAGTACGAAGACTCTGGGTCCCCCGAGACGAGCTCGAGGACTGCCCTCTTTTATCTATATGATAAGAATTATGCCCATAAGTATGTTATTTTTTATGCTGCTTGGCACCGGGTCTGACTAGTTGGCCCGGGGACTTGCCGCCTTGCACTACGAAATGCTTCCTACAGCCGGACAAGTAATGTGTGGCACCTAAGCCGTCTCCTGCCAGAAGCCGCAACTCGCAGAGCGATTGGATGGTGGGCAGGAGTAAGGTAGAAAGGGTGCCCATATGAAAAATGGCTAAGGACACAAGCATGGGCATAGTTTAAGCCGGCTTCCCACCTCTTATGACCGACTGTTGAGCAGCCGGCTCGCCGTGTTCTACTTAACTTGCCAAATAACTCTAAACGGCTAAGTACTTGCCTTCCCAAAAGAAGCTAAGTACTTGATCCAGCAACAGTCTGCAGAGCGGCTGTCTAACTGGCAAGACGGCAACCAAGGGAAGGCGGCAAAGGAAAAAAGCCAAAGAGCAACAGGCAAGAAGAGATAGAACTCGGGATATATTTACATAGCAAAGGCCTTTGCCCAATCTTCAAACAGAAGTTCAAGATACACCCCACGGGTGGAATTGTGCAAAAGTTAACAAAGTTCATCGAGACCGATAAGCAGGTGTAAACAAAGGTAAAGTGGCGGCCTAGGAAGCAGCACGCGGGCTTGGTGGAATGGCGGAATCGGCGGCGCCGGCTGCTGGAGCGGCCGGCTGGGCAGTCTCCGCTTGGTCGCCTCCAGTGGTAGCCGGCTCGGTTGGGCGTGGCTCATTATTGGAGGCGCGGTCGAGCTGAGGCTAGCCGTCCGCTCCGACCTCCGGTGCCTCCCCTTCGCCTTCCTCCTCTGCCCCGCCTTCTTCCTCGCCACTGGAGTCAATCACCTCTGCTGAATCCTCGCCATCAGCCGGATTCATCCCGAACCATTCCGGCGGCGCCTCGTCGCCATTCTCAGCCGCTCCTGGACGAAGACGCTGGTATCGGTGTACTCGGCGATCGATGTCGCGTGTTTGACGAGGTCATCTTCCATGACCGCCAACTCCGCCTGAGCTTCCAGACGGAACGTGGCTAGCTAGGCCAGACTCAGCCGAGGATACCATGCCTTGACGAACTCTAAGGCCCGGCGCGCTCCAGCCCGGGCCGAAGAGCCCTTCCAGGCCTCAAGGCAGGCAGCCGCTACCTCCAGCCAGCCGGCAGTCTGACTTGGGGTGCGCGGTGCCTGCATGTCCTGCCACAGAGCGGCGATCGCCTGGGCGCCGACACATTGAAGCCGGCGTAGCATCCAGTGACCCGGCCGAAGACGAGCCTCAATGCTCAGGATCTGCTCGTTAAGGGTTCGGGGGGCATCAGCGGCGATCTTCGCGTCATCCGCCCTCCGCCCTTCACGATCAGCCTCAATCGCCTAGTTGGCGGCGTCTGAGTGGCCAGGGAAGAAGTCTGCCAGAACAGGAAGGCAAAGAGCCAAGTTAAAGATTAGAAGCCGGCTCGACCAACAGCCGGCAGCTCAAAAGAAGAAAAGTGAGGGGAGGCTTACCGTCGACTAGATCCTCGATCTCATGGAAGCCGGAGGCCAGCATCGCCTCCTTGTAGGTCCAGGAGGAGCGCTCGGATGCGAATTTGGCAAGAAGGGCAGGCTGCTTGTCCTCCTCCTCTTTCTGGGCCTTCTTGAACAGCTCCTTCTGTTCTGCTAGCTGCGTGACCAGCCGATCGCGCTCCTCAGCCAGCTGGCCGCACTCCTCCTCCTTGGTGCGCAAGGCAGTGTTGGCCTCGCCCAGCTGCTGCTGCAGGGCGGCGTTGGCCTCTGCACAAGAAAGAAGAGAACAAGGTGTTAGTCACCAACAAGGAAGAATAGTCGCCGAGGAGATCCGACCCGACTGCTCAGCAGTCGGCCCGAATCTCGGGGACTACAACCCGCGGGTGCGGCAGCGCGCCCCCGCAGAGAAGGAAGAGGACTCACTCCGGCTTTCCGACAAGTCGGCGGTCTGCTTGGCCAGCTCCTCAACATTGGCATTGAAGGTGGTCACGCGAAGATTGTGGTAGTCCTGTGACAAAATTTCAGACAAGTGTTAGTACTTGGAACTCGCTGATCAGAGTTCCGATCCGTCTGCGCAGCAGCCGGCCCAAAACTCGGGGACTACACCCAGTGGGTGCACTGGCGCGCCCCCACCGAGAAGAACAAGAAACAGAGACAAAGAAGAAGGGAATGTACCCGGATGGCTTCTCGCGATGCCAGATGCGCCTTGGTGCAGTTCTTGATGGCATCGCCCTTGGCTCAGATCTTGGCTTGGACGTCCAGAAGCGCCCGGTTCAATGGGCTCGTCCCGCCTCCCCGCACCCACCCAGTGGGCGCGGCGCTCGTCGCCTCGGTGTTCGAGATCGTGGAGCTCGCGGTGCTGGTCTCCAGAGGGCGCGGCGCTGAATCCACCTTCGCGAGACGGCGCGTCGGCATGCCGACCTGGAGAACTAGGCCTACCACCACCTCATCTTCAGTCGGCGGCACTGGTGGGTCCGTCGGCTGCTCGCCTTGCGCGCTCCCAGATGGCGGCGGTGGCGGCACGATCACGTCCGGCATGGCGGTGTCGCCGCCATCCCTCTCCATGACCGGGTTCTCGCCACCGGCCTCCCTAGTCTGTGTCGTGAACTCTGGGGGTGGCGGCATGGAGTTCAGAGGAATAACAAAAACCTCCGACTGGCGGTCCACGGCTTCTTCAGCTCGCTTCTTCGCCGCGTCGGCGGCCTCGGCGGCCGCCAGTCTCTTCTTGGCGGCGCCCTCTGCCTTCTCAGCTTTCGCCTTCTTCAGGCGGGCGGCTTCCTGCTCTTCACGCACCTCTTGTGCGTTCCCTCTGTCGCCTCCCGAAAGTCGGCGGCAGGGTCAATCCGCTGAGTGATGGTGGAAGTCTCCACCGAGCCCACGATGGAGGCGGCAGCGACCTTGTCAAGAGAGACGGGAGCCCTGAACCCAAGGGTGACAAGCAAGAAAACTCAGACAAGATCAACGAAAGAAAAAATGAAAGCGCAAGAAAGGTAGCACTTACGCGGAGACCAACAGTGGCTTCTTCACTTTTTTGCGGAAGTGGTGGGCCTTTGCGGCCGCCTTGTCCCGCTTGGTCGCCGCGGCCGAGCCCTTGGGCTTATTCGGCCGGCTGCCGAACATGCTTGGCGCAGCCCTGCGCTTCTTTGCGCCGCCTTGGGCGTCCGGCGCGGCAGAAGAGCTCGCGTCGGGCTGGCCGGCTCCTGGCTGGTGGCATGGGGCGACCTCCTCCGCGTCATCATCAGGCCAGTCCTCGAAACTGGCCCCGAGCCTCGGGCCGCCCACTTCACCGCTTCCTCCCTCGGCGTCATCCTCCAAGGCTGTCGCCCCCAAGTCGGGGTCGTCGACATCGCTCTCCGCCCGGTCGGGGAGGAATTCGCGGGCCGGCCCCACGATGCAGGCTACCGTATGGAGGAGGGGGTTCTGACCAAAGCCGATTGGTCAGACTGGACAAGACGCAAAGGAGTCAAAGAAAAAGAAAAAGAAACAACTCACCATGGGCGGAGGGTTGGCGCGTGAATACGGCTCCTTGCCGAACTACCACTCTCCCGTGAGCTCGCATTTCGCAAGGTAGTTCACCATGTGGGCTACCTCCGCGTGAGGCATCTCCTTGGTGCACAGATGACTCCGGCCCGATGCCCGCTCACCTAGCAAATCATGTGGGGGCGACTTTGGAGTGGGAGCACTCGGCGCGCCACGAAGGCGGCCAGCAAATCCAGCCTGGTTAGGCCCTCCGACTGCGTCAGCACTCGGAGTCACGCGATGGCGCCGGCTCCAGCGGGCATCAGCGTCCTGGCCCGATACGACCAGTTGGGCTGCCTCCCAGCCGGCGGGCCGGCCACGTAGGCCGGTAGATTGACCCAGTCACCCTCCGTGAAGACGCTCTTCACACAGAAGTATGACCGCTGCCACATCTTCACCGACTTTATCAGCCGGACGGGGGGAAAAGGTTTGTCGGTCCCCGACCTCTGCACTAAGCCGGCACGCCTACGGCTTGGGTGCCGAGCTTGGAGTAGAAGAACTCCCCCCAGAGCTCGATGGTGGGGAGAACGCCGAGGAAGCCTTCGCACAAGGCGACGAAGGCGGACAGCAGCACCACCGTGTTGGGGTGAGGTGGTGCGGCTGGAGACCGTAGAATTCGAGGAAGGCGCGCAAGAAGCCGCTCGCCGGAAGGCCAAGGCCGCGTAGGCAGTGTGAGTGGAAGACAAACCGCTCGCCCTCCTCCGGCACTGGCGAGATTTCCTTCTTCGGCGCGAGGCGGACCCTCACGAAGTCCTTGCCAGGCAGCCGCTGTGTCATGCGGAGGAAATCAATGTGATCATCGTGGACCTCGAACCGTCCCAGGTGCCGGAGTGCACCGCGGGGGGCATGGCGGCGGAAGAAAAGCTCATCAGGAACGGATCACCGCGGCACTCAGCATAGCTTGGGGCGCGGCGGCGAGAGGAAGAAGAGGAGGAGGCAGCAAGGAGGAGGGGCGCGCGTGCTCTGCCGCTCCACCTCATCCCCCTACTTATAGACCAGTGGGCTGCGAAGCCGAGGGGGCAGGTGTGGGATTTACTGCGCCCACTACCCCACGCCCCCATGTTTATTGCGCAAAGTTACTGCGCGCAGTAACTCCGCGGGAATCTCAACCGTCCACCCCGGCCGTAGCGGATCCGCTCGTGTGCCGACGCGTGGTAGTGGCGGGCCCCACCTGTAGGCGTGTCCCGTCGCGCACGTGGGTGGGCAGACTGGCCCGGACGCTCATTGCCACATGACAGGCCCGAAACGGGCGGCGGCCTGGAAGCTTAGCTAGCACGCCACTTGGATCCCGCCGAGGCGTTTGAAAATTTTGGACAAGTCAGATTGGGCGAGTCTGACTCCTGCCAGTCGGCCCGGCAGAAGTCAAACGAAGCTTCGCCTCAAGCACTCGGAGAAAGGAAACTGCTGAGGCTCCTCGATCAGTCGCCCGTGGCGCCTCACCGGCTTTGGGGACTACTATCG
Source organism: Triticum dicoccoides (assembly GCF_002162155.2). Lineage (NCBI taxonomy): Eukaryota > Viridiplantae > Streptophyta > Magnoliopsida > Poales > Poaceae > Triticum > Triticum dicoccoides. The sequence goes on along the minus strand of NC_041392.1, from coordinate 152,407,852 downwards.
GAGTAATAGGCCACGGGTAGGCTAACCCGACGCCCACAGCCTTTCGAGACATCGGGGCTGACCACGCCCCTCAGGAAGCCAAGGTAAAGAGCCGCCTTCTGGAAGCCGGCTGGAGAAATAGCCGGCTACCCGTAGACGGCCGAGTTCAGAAGGCGAGGTCGAGACAAGCCGACTCCTGCCAGGCGGCTTCCAGAGAAGCCGGCTCTGAGGAGTCGGCCCGCGGCCCCTTCGAAGCCCATACCCACATCAAGGGGGACGGGACAGGGGATGGCTATAGTGCAGCCCATCCCCTCCCCTTCCTTAGGGCTGGCGCGGCCACAGTGTGTTGTACCAATGAGAAGCCCCGGCCGGCGCGACACTATTGCCATGCCAGCCCTGACATCATTACAGGCAGGCGGAGTCCTGCTCCCACGATGGCCTGTCTGTACGGCCCAAGAACGACGGGCCCACCAGTCGGCGAGAGTCCAGAAGACGGCGAAGAGCCCTACCAATCGGACCCGATGGGAGTCGTCCCCTAGGAGTCAGCCTGCTCATCCCACGGGCCCCACGCGCCATTAACCAGACAAGACGGGGTGTGGCTACAGTAATCGTCCGCCATGATGGCGGTGCTATTGTCGGATTTCGGGTTCCAGCAGACCCTTGAAGTTCGAACACTGGGGTGCGCGCAGAGATATCTCCCCTAGCGATCTACGTCCGATCCTCTCGTGCGAACTAAGATGAAAATGATGAACAACACAAGAGACACGAGGTTTATACTAGTTCGGGCCACCGTTGTGGTGTAATACCCTACTCCAGTGTGTGGTGTGGTGGATTGCCTCTGGGGCTGATGATGAATAGTACAAGGGAAGAACAGCATCGCGAGAGGTGTTCTTGAGTTGGTGCGATGAACTGCTAGGGTGAGTTCCGTCGCCTCTCTCTCTCTGCTAGGGTTCTACCAGATTTCTCTCTGTGTGTCTCCCTTGGGTGTCTAGATGTCTCTACTCTGTGGTGGCTAGCTCTATTTATAGAGGCCCTGGGCCTCTCCCCGAATAATTGAGCGGGAAGGGCGCCAACAATTGGCCATTTTGAAGGGGAACATGTAGTACAAGTTATCCTGACCAAAGGTGGTCTTCGGCTGCCAAAAGCACTAGTGATGACGCCGTCTTGGGCTCCACGGTGACCTTCATCCTGCCGCTCTGCTGGTCTTGGTCTCCTTGCTCCAGAATGGCAACCTTTGCCTGATGCCTTGGCCTGTGCTTGCCCCCTTTGCACCAAAGGGGAAACAAGGACACTGCGCAGGCCGGCGCCTGCCTGGCGCCTGCCTGGTCTCGATCGTCATGGCTTGCGTCACGGGTTCCTCGTGAGGTACCCTTGCCTTGATCTCTCCGCCTCCTTGCGAGCCTGCCTGATGATGCCGCTCTTGAGGAAGCTTCCTGTCGTCTGCCCCGCGAGGCTTGGCCCCTCGCGAGGGTCTTGAGCTTGAGCTAATGAAGATGGGCTGCGCTAGGCCCCCACTTGAGCCACGCCGCAGGCAGGCAAGTCTGGGGACCCCCATTCCTAGAACGCCGATAGTAGCCCCGGGGCCCAAGGCGCGTGCGGGCTTGGCTTACCAGAGAAGCGAAGGGGCAAGCGCGAAGCGCCGCGGGCCCTAATAGCCTGCGGCCTTCGGCGCCGCGTGGCGGTTGATTGGACGTGGGCGTCTGCATTTCCCACGACGCCTCAGCAACTGCACAACTTGACGAGTCCCTGCATGAAGAGATATGGGTCATGATTACCTGAGGTCATGGTGCTTGGCGGTTGGCGGTTGGCCTTCCCCGGCGATAAGTACGGGGCAGCGTGAGCTCCGCCAGTTCACCCCTTTCCATTACTCCTCCTCTTCTTCTTCCTCATCCTTGCTTCCTCTTGCACCAATGGCACCCATCTATCGTTTTTCAGCTGAGGAGAAGGGAAAGGCCCCCAGAGAGGGTCCTGACCCCCTCCCGCCGAAGAAGCGGCCAATCCTCTATCATCGGGATGAAGGCGCCTGGCAGGTGGTGTCGAGGCCGTGGTATGAGCAGCCGCCCCCTGGGTTTCCGCTGCCCTTGTTTGCCCGCATCGTAGGCCCCAGGGTGGAGGGCGCCGAGCAACACCGACTGCATTGCCGGCGCCACCTGCGAGTCACAGTGGTGCGCGTCGTCCCCCCTGGAGTCCACGCGGAGCGCACCTCTCGCGAGCTTGTGCTCCACGCCGCCATGCCTCCAACTTCGTGGATCCGCCTTACTCCCTCCTTCGCCTTTGAGATGCCACCGAGCGGGGCCCTGGAGCTCTGGCTGTAGCACGCCGACTGTGGCACCCCTGCAACCAGAGCGGAGGTCGCGGTCATCGGTCCGGGCAAGGTCTTCATGACCCGGGGCTGGGGTGAGATTTCCCGGGTCTGTCACGCGGACGACGCCTTTGTGATCCATCTTGAATACGACGGTGCCTCCTTGATGTTCTTCAAGGTCTTTGATGCAGAAGGACGCCGGCTGGAATGCTGCCCTAAGGGAAGCGGCAGTGGTGACGAACTGGCGAGGACCAGCCCCGCCCGTTGGTCCTCATGCAGCTCCTCAGGCAGCAGCGGAGGGGCTGAGGGCTTTAGCGACTCCCCCGAACTCCTTGCGACCCTGGAGACGAGCGACGACAGCTACAAGCCTCCAAGCTCGCGCCGCGCTTGGAGTGGGGCAACTGCATCGGGCCGTCGACGCCACTGATCTGGATGGGATTGGCGTCGGCACCAGGCAGCCCACTGTTGATGATGGCGTCGCCTGGGGAGGTGCTAGCAAGTAGCGTTCCTTAGGGTTAGCACCTTTTGTTCCCTGCGAGGAATCAAAGAAACACCCCGTGGGGGTATGTAAGGCGTCTGCCGTGCCCTTTGTAAATACTATATCCTTAATATAAATTGGCGTGAGGTGTCCGTTCTGTCCCGGCTAAGCTCCCCCTTTCTATCCTCACGAGGACTTGGCGCTCTACGCTGACAGGTCCCAGTCCCCAGGCAAGCTTCAGTCGTCGCTGGTATGCCAGGTCGCGATGCCATGGTCAAGGCCAGGAGGTGAGCGGCCCGAGGTCCGGTCAGAGCCCCCGAGTCGCGATGCTCGGGAGGTCCCCTTTAGCGCTCAAGCAATCCTTGCTGGGCGAGAAAGGAAGGTAGCGTCACCGTGATAGAGTTGCACTGGGCGGGGATTTAGCGCTGCGCTGGTCTAGCTCTTGCGAGAGTGCGACTTATCTTGTGCGTCTGACGTAGTTCCTCGGAGAGGCGCCCGGCTCGAGAGGCGGTGGCCGAGGTACTGCTGGGTGAGGCCCTCGCAAGCTTCTTCCCACTCCCCCGCACTTTCCTTAACGGTTTACGTCTTGAGGTCCCGGCCCTCGAGCGAGCTCAGCCGCCGCTGGTATGACAGGTCGCGATGCCGTGGGTCAAGGCCAGGGGGTGAGGGCTGGAGAACCAGTAAGAGCCCATGAGTCGCGATGCTCAGGCGCCCCCTTTTAACGTGCAAGCGGGCCATGCCGACGAGTGGGAGAGAGGGAGCTCATGATGCCCCCAACGTTGCTCCTAGAGTAGGTCATGCACATCAATCATGAGGAGAAACAAGGCCTGTCGTTATGGTCGCCGACCAACCTATGGTCACTCCGAGGGAGTGGTCAGGGCACTGAGGGCCTGGTGAGGTGGCGCCGTGCGGGGCTGCCACGGCCAGAGCTCGACCACTCAAGTTTATCAATGCTGCAGGGACGGACCTGTGCACACCGCCGTGCCAGAGCGAGCGGCTCTTCAGATAGGCGTCGATCGAGCAGGTAATTAGGTCAGGTATGTTAAGCACATAGGAAATCCAATTTCAAGCAAGCGCAGGTAAAAGCAACCGCTGCTGGGTCGGGCCCGAGCGGTGTGGGGATGATGCAGCCTGAGGGGCACCCCCAACAAGGTAAGTAAAGAGCATAAGCAAAATGGATACATGCCGCGGGGACGGACCCACGCGGCCTGGGAATGGTGCAGCCCTGTGGGCGCTCCCAGCTGAAAGTAGAACTCTGAAAGATGTCACCTGGTGCTGTTGAAGATGAAGCGATGCTGAGGAAGTGAGCGATGCGCGGTGAAGACGTCGGCCCTCATGAGCCCCCAGGCCCAGGGGTCTCGGGAGGCTCCGGTGGCACGCGTAGGTCTTCGGGGACCATCGCCACCTCCGCCAGGACTGCGTGATGCCTGACCTCCTGAGCCTCCAGAATGCTCCTCAACGGGCGCTGATGTGTGCGACCGTGCTCGACAGGCCGAAGGGCACGCGAACGTAGCTGTGAGGTGGTCCCTCGTAGCGCCCTACGGCCAAAGGCCATAGGCGCTCCTGGGACGCAGCTCGGTTGAGCCCTGGTACGTCGACGCAGACGCACAGTCCTCCATCCTTGCCTAGATGTGGGGGCACGGCAGGTGAGCGGCGGCTGCCGCGCATGACTCTGGACTCTTGTAGCTCATGGGTGTTCCTTGCGATGAACTCCTGAGGGTTTGGTCTCCTTTGACTTGTACCTTCCTGAGAGAAGCATGCTTGATAGCACCCCTCCAAGTTGTGCCCGAGCGCCTCCCCCGCGACCTTGGCAAGGTCGGAGGTCTCCAAGCGAGAGCCCCTGAGCCCTGCCTGAGGAGGGCGCCGGGCGTGCCTTCCTATGTGTGAGAGGGCGGCGCTCCTTGATCGGGCGCGAACCCTGACGCGATACCTCCGGAGGTGCCTGCCTCCTTGTGGCTCGGGCCAGGTGAGGTCTTCTTCTTGAGGGTGGCCTCGGGGGGCCTCCCGCTCCTGTGGTCTGGGTCTTCGATTGCTGCGGCTTGGAACACACGCTCAAGCGAGCACACTGCGTCCCTTTCTTCACAAGGTACGGTGATGACTCCACCGCTTCCTGGCATCTTGAGGACATTGTAACCATGGTGAGTCACTGCCATAAACTTGGCTAGGGCTGGGTACCCAAGGATGGCGTTGTACGACAAGCGGATGTGAGCTACGTCGAAGCCGATGAGCTCGGTGCGGTAGTTGTTGCGTTGCCCGAAGGTGACCGGAAGGCGAACCTGCCCAATTGGAACAGTGGAACCATCGGAGACTCCTGAGAAAGGCTTGGTCGGCTGAAGCTGGTCGTACGGCACTTGGAGATTGTCAAACGTCTCGACGGACAGGACGTTGAGTCCTGCCCCACCATCGATGAGAGTCCTGGTGACTTGCACGTTGCTGATGACTGGGGAGCAAAGCATCGGGAGGACTCTAGCCGTTGACGCACACTTAGGCTGATCTGTGGAACTGAACGTGATCGCGCACGAAGACCACCTGAGAGGGCGCGTGGCCTCAAGCTTGGGAAGGACTGCATTCACCTCGCGAGCAAACTACTTGAATATGCGCTGTGAGGCTGGGGCCTGGGCGCCACCCAAGATGCAAGCAATTGCACGCGGCTCTTGGAAGCCCCCAGCCCCATCGTCTTGGTGTTGGTCTTCGTTCCTCCTTGGTGGAGGCGGCAGAGGAGGGAGGCCTGCGTTGTCGTGTGGGTGGCCCTCACGAGGCTGGTCCCTCCAGCCTCCCTCGCGAGGATGGTCCTGCCAGCGGTCCTCGCGAGGGTGGTCATGCCATCCCTGGCGAATGCCACGGTCTTCCCATCGTCCGCCACCTCTTCGTCCTCCTCGGCCATAGCCCCTGTCGTAGCGCTCTGGGCGTCGGCCGATTCGCCCATCTCGCATGGCTCGGAGTTCTTGACATTCGCCGGTGTTGTGGGTGTGGAGGTCGTGGTACACGCAATACCGTCCGCCCTTGGATGACTCGGGCTGATCCCTGCCTCGCTTGGTGTCCGGTTCCGCTGCTAGCACGGCAGCCCCCTTGCACTTCACGTCTTTGGCCTTGGGCTTCTTTTCCTCCGGGTCGGCTGTCGGGAGCTCGAGGAGGGAGAGACGCCCTTCCTCAGCCCTGGCGCACTTGGTCGCCAAGTTGAACAGCTCCAGGGATGTGCACAGGTCTTCTAGGATTGCTAGCTCTTCCTTCATCTTGACGTCGCGCACGCCGTTGGAGAAGGCTGAGATGATAGCTTCTTCAGTCACCTTGGGGATCTTGAGGGAGCGTAGTTGAAGCGCTGGATGTACTTCTGCAGGGTATCTCCTGGCTGTTGCTTGATGCGGCGCAGGTCGCTCACGGCCGGGGGCCGGTCGCGAGTGCCCTGGAAGTTGGCGATGAAGCGGGTGCGCATCTCGCTCCAGGAGGAGATCGTGCCGGGAGCCAGGTTCAGGAGCCAGGTGCGGGCGCCGTCCTTGAGCACCATGGGGAACCAATTCGCCATGACCTTCTTGTCTCCGTTGGCGGCTATGATGCCCAGCTTGTAGAGCTGCAGGAACTCCGCGGGTCCACTGTGCCATCATAGCGGGGAGGGAGGTCAAGCTTGAACTTGCCTGGCCATGTGACGCCGCGCAGCTCGGCGGTGAAGGCGAGTCAGCCCGCCGTGGTCACCGGTGCCCTTTGTTGGTGCTGGACTTGTTCTCGCGGGTCACCACACGCCGCCATTGGGAGCAGCGCGGGGTCTTGTCGTGGAGGCGCCGGGGCGCGATCTTGGCGCGCCGGCGCTAGGAGCGCGCGAGCACCTTCCCGGGGACGTGGGATCTCTTGGCAGCTCCCTTCTTCCTGTGCAGGCGCCGGACATGGAGGGTCCTGCCCTGGGGCAACGCGCCTTGGAGCCAAGGCACCTTCTAGGGGAGGAGGCAGCGGAGGCGCCTCCTGATCCTCGCCCCCTGCACGAGACGGAGGGCGAGGCAGTGAGAGGGACCGCAAGGGGGAGCCCCCAGCGGCACTGACGAGCTCGGTGATGCGGGCGAGCCAGTCCTCGTAGAGTTCGTCGACGAGGCGATAGTGCAGGAGCTCCCGCGCTAAGAGCAATGAGGCGTGCGCATCGATGGGGGCACGATGGGCGTGGGACGACGAGCCAGCTGGAGTCAGCGATGGGGTGGCGGTGCGGCCATCCTGCTGCACCGAAGGTTGCTGGGACGAGGCCTGGTGCTTGTTCCCCGCTGGGCCGGTGGAGGCGTTGGCGGCGGGCGACAGGAAACAACGTGGGGGGCTGCCGACGGGCGCCATCTGGGCGACGCAAGTGGCGCGAGCAGCCCGGCGCTCGGCGCGAGCCCGGCGAGCGTAAGCCATGGACACGACGGAAGATCACACGCGAACAGCGGAAGAAAGATTTCGGCGCACCCCTACCTGGCGCGCCAAATGTCGGATTTCGGGTTCGGTAGACCCTTGAGGTTCGAACACTAGGGTGCGCGTGGAGATCTCTCTCCTACCGATCTACGTCTGATCCTCTCGTGCGAACTAAGATGAAAATGATGAACAACACAAGAGACACGAGGTTTATACTGGTTCGGGCCACCGTTGTGGTGTAATACCCTACTCCAGTGTGTGGTGTGGTGGATTGCCTCTGGGGCTGATGATGAATAGTACAAGGGAAGAACAGCCTCGTGAGAGGTGTTCTTGAGCTGGTGCGATGAACTGCTAGGGTGAGTTGCGTCGCCTCTCTCTCTCTCTGTTAGGGTTCTACCAGATTTCTGTCTGTGTGTCTCCCTTGGGTGTCTAGATGTCTCTACTCTGTGGTGGCTAGCTCTATTTATATAGGCCCTGGGCCTCTCCCCAAATAACTGAGCGGGAAGGGCGCCAACAATTGGCCATTTTTAAGGGGAACATGTAGTACAAGTTATCCTGACCAAAGGTGGTCTTCGGCTGCCAAAAGCACTGGTGATGATGCCGTCTTGGGCTCCACGATGACCTTCGTCCTGCCGCTCTACTGGTCTTGGTCTCGTTGCACCGGAATGGCAACCTTTGCCTGATGCCTTGGCCTGTGCTTGCCCCCTTTGCACCAAAGGGGAAACAAGGACACTGTGTAGGCCGGCACCCGCCTGGCGCCTGCCTGGTCTCGATCGTCATGGCTTGCGTCACGAGTTCCTCGCGAGGTACCCTTGCCTTGATCTCTCCGCCTCCTCGCAAGTCTGCCTAATGAGGCCGCTCTTGAGGAAGCTTCCTGTCGTCCGCCTCGCGAGGGTCTTCAGCTTGAGCTGATGAAGATGGGCCGCGTTGGGCCCCCACTTGAGCCACGCCGCAGGCCGCAGGCAGGCAAGTCTTGGGACCCCCATTCCCAGAACGCCGACAGCTATAGCCATGATCCTTCGACCAAGCCTACGTCATTAGAAGCGCGACTACAGTGATCAGCAGCCGGCAAGACTGCCAAGCGGCGGGTACGGCCTGACGGCTCCGTACCAGACCAGTCGGCAGGGCCCCCCAATCGGCGGGCCCCAGCAGTCGGCGGAGAAGTCGGCGGCCGAAGAGACTGATGGTTGGGCGTGCGCCCAGTCATATTACCCTTGTACCCCTGGGGGTAGGCCTATATAAACCCCCCAGGGCACCCATGCAAAGGGTTCCGACCCATGAGAACTAGACCAGAGATAGAGGAAAGAAGAGCTAGCCTTGCCTTCTCCTACCTCCAGCATACAGCTCGAGGAGCACCCTTGTACTCACATTGCCTTAGTGATCATGCGGAGACCCCGCAGAGCAGGACTAGGGGTGTTATCTCCTAGGAGAGCCCCGAACCTGGGCAAAGTACGCCGGCGTTCGTGTCTACGTCTAATCCCGCTTCCGAGCACCGGCGACGTTCTACTCGCTCCCACCCATGATAAGCCATCCTTTGGCATATGTCGCACCCAACCCCCGACAATTAGCATGCAAGCCAAATATTAATTGGTATATCTCGTTCTTTTCAATAGGAACAAATGTTACCAGATGGGGCCTTGTTGGACTCCCGTAGCTGGGCTTTGCACTCCTCGAGCTCTTGAGACAACTGGGTATTCTTCTCAGTAAGAACCTATGCAAATAATGATCCTTAAATCAGTTGTGCCAACTGTTTCAAGTCTCAGGGGCTACTGGTATATATAATTATCAGATTTTTCTTACCTGTATATCCTTTACATACTGGTCCGTGGCTCTGGCAAGACCATCTTGAGCAGCTCGGATGTACGCGTCCCCTGAGTTGAAGGCATCGAACACCTCTTCAGAAAAACCGGGGTCACGGAGTATGGCCCGGCGACGCATGTGCTTCATGGCACTCTCCACTTCAGAATTTGTAGCGGACAGCCTATCTGCATCCTTGGTAGGAGGAATATCCGGCGTTGACCCCACGTTAGCATCTGCCTCCAAGTCCGGCTCCGAAGCCCGGCTGGTGGAGGCATGGCCGGCAGGCTCTCCGGATACGATCCGGCGAGCGTTTTTCCTGGTTTTAACCACGGACGTTATTATATTTTAAAGACAATAACCACGGAGCAGGGTTCTTTTTCATACCTCTGCGACGGTATCTCAGTCCTGACCGCCTTCCTTTTAAGCCTACCCGATTTTGGTGCCCCTTGTTGGTGAGTCACTCCGGGTTCAGCATGGCGTCCCGAGGGCCTTCCCTGCAAGACACCATACGTGTGCAGTGGGTGAAGTGCGAAAAATGGGATCCTTCTCGGAAGTTGGGACTCCGGTTTTACTTACATGTGATGCAGGGAGCAGTCCAGGATAATCGGCGGTGATGGCCACCAAGGCACCATCGCAGCTTAACTGATAAAACATCATGTCGATGAGCTCCACGAATATGTCTGGATCTTCTTCGAGTCCAGGATTGAGGGCCCGATCAGGGTCCTCTGGCTGTTGAGATGGGCTGTGAATCTCCCTCACAGCTTTTCGTAGTTCCTGCTATAAAATAGCAAGGTAAATATTATGACAAAGAAAGCGGGAAGGTTTGGAGTAAAAAGCAGCAGCTCACCCAGTTTGGGGGGTTGTACATGGAGAATCCATCCCGCGGCTTAATACGGATGAACTCCTCTTCCTATCCCTTATATAAATCGGACAGTATTTTCGCCAGAGAGGCGGCGGTGTCCGGACCTTTACGGCCGCATCGGGTGGCATCGTCTTCTCCATTGAAGTGCCACATGGGTTGTCCCCGATATTGAAGTGGCTGCACCCCCCGTATTATACATATTGACATAACCTCGATTATTGTTAGTCCTAATTCGGCCAGTGTCTTTATCCGTCTCATCAGGTAGAGGACTTCTCTATTATCTTCCTCCTGGGGGCTCCGAGGGCGCCAGCTACGGCATTTCTTCAAATGGGCATTGCTGAACTCAGGAAGGCCCATCCGAATAGGGTCTGGGAGGGGAACGTCCTCCATATAAAACCACTTCGAAGGCCAGTCTTCGGATGTCTTCTTCGGAGTACCTGACAGGTATCCGGTCCCGGCGATGCACCATATTTTGGCTCCGCCCACTTGAAATATTAACCCCTTCTGTGTACGGGGCACGAGGCAGAATAGCCTCTGCCATAGCTCGAAATGAGCCTTGCAGCCCAGAAACAGCTCACAAAGGTAGCTCAGTCCAGGCATAAGAGTTATGCTCATACTAAACGCAAGGAGGTAGACTATGAAATGGGAGATAGAGCATATCTCTGAGTGTCACCACTGAGAGGAGTTAAACGATTTGGAGTCAAGGGAAAGTTAGCCCCAAGATTTGTAGGACTGTACCGAGTGTTGGAATGTATATTCAACTATTCTACTTATATTCAATTGATATTTTCCTCTACAAAATCAGAGATAAGTCTAGTAGATTTCATCTCAAAAAAGAACTCCAGTAGTTCTTGCTCCAACTCTATTTGCAAGGCATCTTTTCTTCTTCTACAAGGACGAAAACATGATCAAGGCATACAAGATTGAGTTCATTTATACAAAAAAAATATGAGGCCTAGTAGTATTGTTTCATGATGAACTTTCTACAGTCCGAGGAAGTACTCAATTAACTCTAAGACTGACAACCATCTGATATGTTACTCAAATACAATGGTGTGCACTATTGTTTAGACGACCAGATATTTAAGTACCAAACATAGATGAAAAGTCATGATGCCACTAAATTAGACACTGAAGTGATGGTCAGTTAGCACATACTATCATATGGATTTACCCCTATTAAAATAATTACAGTCTAAGTGGCGGACAAAGAAACAAGCATATATACTTAGCCTGTAGTTGAATTTGCAGCAGCTGCCTCGAAAGAAGAAAACAGAGCGGCCACATCTATCTACTGTAAACCACGCTTGTAAATTGAGACACCACAACCTCTGACACAAACACACAATTGTTCTAACAATTTGTGAGAAGCACAACTAATAATTATGACAATGCATAAGTCGGCACCACTACAAGCAACAATGATCTTGCTCTTATCTCTCTTTCAAAGTCTATTGCAAAATGCCATCATAGCCTCAACATTGATACACATAACAAATTTGGTCGAGTAGCATCAAGAAAGGAACATGGGTGACATTGACAACCCCGTAGGTTCAAGTGCATCAATCTGAAATGCGGACAGAAACACAACGCAACTTGAAATTGCAGTTTTAGGATCGATCAACATGTATGAAATATGTAAGGAGCAAACGAACTGATAGAAAGTTTAGTAAAACCTATCACATGTCCGCACCTTATTTCTAGTGACGCGGGCAAGCAATCGACTCAAGGATGCCGACACGAGGGAGCAACGAAACACCCAACATCTCAGCTAAAGTTCTTTACTTTCTCTCTACTTCGGCATGTGTTCTTTCCTTCATTATGTGCGGATAGTATGATTATGCAGTACAAAGAAAAATTGTATGCACGCAAATATATTTGGTATTTGCATAAAAAAGACCAAATTGGGTTCTTGCTTCATGCAAAAAATAAATTTTCATTGTTGCCTCTAAAAGGACAGATTACAGAAAAAAAACCAGATTATGCATCAGAGACAAAATATAGTAGCTTGGCCTCTTACAGAACATGGTGTCAAGCATTCAGGCATCCGCATGATACGTCTCCAATGTATCTACTCTTCCTAATGCTTTTCCTCTTGTTTTGGACTCTAATTTGCATAATTCGAATGAAACTAACCCATGACTGACGTTGTTTTTAGCAGAACTACCATGGTGTTGTTTTTTGTGCAAAACTAAAAGTTCTCGGAATGGAACGAAACTTTGCGAGGATTTTTTATGCAATATATGAGAATTTCTAGAGCCAATAACCACCGGAGGGGGGCACCTAGGTCGGCACAACCCACCAGGGTGCCCCCCTCCAAGCATGCCCAGGTGGGTTGTCCCCACCTGGTGGCCCCGCAGACCCTGAAACCAACACTATAAAATCACATATTTCCAGAAAAAAATCAGGGAGGAAGAATTATCATGTTCCACGAGACGGAGCCACTGTCACCTCATGTTCATCATTGGGAGGGCAGATCTGGAGTCTGTTTGGGGCTCCGGAGAGGGGGATCTTTGATCCTCGTCATCACCAACCCTTCTCCATCGCCAATTCCATGATGCTCCCCACCAGGAGTGAGTAATTCCTTCGTAGGCTTGTTGGTCGGTGAGGAGTTGGATGAGATTCATCATGAAATCTAGTTAGTTTGTTAGGGCTTGATCCCTAGTATCAGCTATGTTCAGAGATTGATGTTGCTATGACTTTTCCATGCTTAATGCTTGTCACTTTTGGCCCGGGTGCCATGATTTCAGGTCTGGACCGTTTATGTTATCAGCATTATATCCATGTTCTAGATCCGATCTTGCAAGTTATATTCACCTACTACGTGTTATGATCCGGCAGCCCCTAAGTGACAATAGTCCGGACCACTCCCGGTGATGACCGTAGTTCGAGGAGTTCATGTATTCATCATGTGTTAATGCTTTGTTCTGGTTCTCTATTTAAAGGAGGCCTTAATATCCCTTAGTTTCCAATTGGACCCCGCTGCCACGGGAGGGTAGGACAAAAGATGTCATCCAAGTTCTTTCCATAAGCATGTATGACTATTTACGAAATACAAGCCTACATTATATTTATGAACTGGAGCTAGTGCCATATCGCCCTACACTGGTGCGCGTCGGTCCTAAACAAACAGTTTTTAACCCCTTTCTGCGACGGCATTTGGAACCGTCGCCAAGTGAGTGTGGGTGATAGGGGGGTCCTTCCCACATGACCCAGAAACCGTCGGGGATAGGGACCCTACAGTACTCCAACTCGTTTCTACTTGCATTGCCATCGCTGTCAGTATTCTGTGGTGCTACGTTTATGATGCGCGGCCCATCACAAACGGCTCACCATTATAGAACGTGTATGATGCATGGCCCATCACAAATGGTTCACTGTTAAGAAGATTTGCTAATCGTCATACGAGTGTCAGACAGGATTACGAAACGTCGGACCATCGTAACATCGTCGTACACGACAACTATCGCACACGCTATTCTGTGGTGCAATGTTTACTATGCATACTTCATCAGAAAAAGTTCATGGTTGCGAATCGTGTACGATAAGGCAACTAACACAAACATTTAGTTCGCCCGCACAGTTTGTGATATTGTCTGACATCGCACACGCTTTGGAAACGGCAACTGTGTGCATGCTTGCACATGTTTCCTCTCTATGAACCGTCTCGGATTATGGTGTATATCACAAACGTTTGTGTTTTACCAACCGTGTGTGCCGTAACAACCTGGTGAGCGTAATTTCACCATAATTTAATTGCTGTTATTTCAAATTGTACCAGATTTGAATTTGAATGTATGCTACAGCTTTATTCATATCAATCAGGCTCAAACAACCAATGCATTATTCGATTCATAGGTACATATGTTCAAGAATTACATAACAACCAAATAAAGAATGATGAACCATAGTTGTATACTTGTACTATTAAAGACGGTAAAGAAAGAGGCGAAATATATTCTGGTTGCTGAACAAGGTGCAGCGGAATGCCCATATGTGCCGTCCTCCATGCAGAAGGCACGCACGACTCTAGTCCAACCCCTTGTGATGGTCGACCGCCCATCCTTCACGGTCTTCATGAAAACATCTAGATAATCATCGTGTTCTGGTACAAATACTTTAACCTTTGCATGCCCACCAATCATGTAGTTTGAGAGGTAATCTTGAGTAAACTGCTTTGGCAACCACTGCAAAGGAAAATGATTCAGACATTGTCATCTAACACAACTCATTATGGGTAGTAAAAAGAAGGCTGCAGAGTTCTTACTTACCATCCTGCAGTTCGTTGTTGTCTTGGACAAAGTGTAAACAAATAGTTTAATTGCCATCTTTGGACCCATTTTACTAACAATCTTTATCAGCTTCCTCACTTGATGCTGGTTCATTGATATCTCATTGCCCCATACGCAGAAAGGGTCGAAGCGCGGATCTTTACGAATGACATATGTACCTAAAAGCACCAAGTTAATATTAGAAGCTAAACAACAATTGCACAATGATGTAGTACAACACTCTTTTATAATATGTCTATATACATCCGTATGTGGTAGTCCATTTGAAATCTTTAAAAAGACAAATATTTAGGAACGGAGGGAGTATCTTATAACATCCAATATACTCACATATTAGATGAATTAACATCTTATATTATGGGCCGGAAGGAGTTTAGTGCATTCTTAAAAATTATTGGTTGATTAACAACTGCTATATCCAGGGGTTACAGTTAGTTTGAGCTGGTTTGGGCTCAAATAGCCCTAAAGTATATCTAAACATGAGGGCTAGTTGCATCTATAACCCACCCAAATAAACTATCCAACCCAAGAGGTGCTAATTGGAGCTAGTTCTCCTAGTGCATTTATTATCAATCTAACCCTGCCATCCAAACAACTCTTTGGATGGAGTTAGTTCAGGGTTAGTAATGAGCTAGAAACTAACTCTAACCTCTAGCTAAGTTGAGTATCCAAACAGGGCTATGTTGTTGTTGTTGCTGCTACTGCTCTTCTACGTATATCTAGACATCATTAGAACATTAATGTAACACTCTTCCTTGTTGCTATGTAGCCTAGGATTGCATATTTAGACATTAAGTACAGTGCATGTTGCTATGTAGCCTCAGATACATTACATATGGCCCTAGTTAACCTAATGATAAATGGGTTGCAGATATATTCAGTTAAAAGTCTGATTCACCGATTAGTCCCTTATCAGCCGCCGGCCTATATGGTACCAGCTACCGATATCCTGAACAGTGAGCAGATATAAGCCATGGGATGAAACTAACCTCGATGGAAAACAGCAGTCGTTCCCAAAATTGTCCTATGTAGGTGCATCGAGAAGCATGTTAAGCACAATAGTTCATACTTGCACATATAGAACATCACATTGTGAATAACTGGAATAAACAAGGCACACTACGAACAACCAAATATAGCATTTGAAACTGGACATATGCTAACTACAAACAACCGAACAATCAGAAAACTTCAAAAGAGGCATATGCTAGCTATAACAGGCTTAATAGAAAGCAAATATATGCATTCCTATCGGTATGTTTAAAACTGGATTGATGAAATGTACTGCATAGTAAATAATTGCACATATAGAGCATCACATTGTGAACAACTGAAATAAACAAGGCATACTACAAACAACCAGATATAGCAATTAAAACTGGACATATTCTCACTACACTACAAAAGGGACTCGACAAAACAAATCATGGGTTTCCCCCTGTGAAGAGGCACGGCAAAACAAATCATGGGTTTCCTCACTTGTCATAGATGGGCTCGTTCTCGTCGGAAGAGTGAGGGAGTCCTGGATTAGGGGGTCCTCGGACGGCCGAACTATATCCCTTGGCCGGAATGCTGGACTATGAAGATACAAGATTGAAGACTTCGTACCGTGTCCGAATGGGACTCTCCTTTGCGTGGAAGGCAAGCTTGGTGATTCAGATATGTAGATCTCCTCCCTTGTAACCAACTCTGTGTAACCCTAGCCCCCTCCAGTGTCTATATAAACCGGAGGGTTTTAGTCCGTAGGACAACAACAATCATACCATAGGCTAGCTTCTAGGGTTTAGCCTCTCCGATCTCGTGGTAGATCAACTCTTGTAATACTCATATCATCAAGATCAATCAAGCAGGAAGTAGGGTATTACCTCCATCGAGAGGGCCCGAACCTGGGTAAACATTGTGTCCCCCGCCTCCTGTTACCATCCGCCTTAGACGCACAGTTCGGGACCCCCTACCCAAGATCCACCGATTTTGACACCGACATTGGTGCTTTCATTGAGAGTTCCACTGTGCCGTCACAATCAAGGCTTGATGGCTCCTTCGATCATCGGCAACGATGCGATCTAGGGTGAGGTTTTCCTCCCCGGACAGATCTTCGTATTCAGCGGCTTTGTACTGCGAGCCAACTCGCTTGGCCATCTGGAGCAGATCGAGAGCTACGCCCCTGGCTATCAGGTTAGGTTTGGAAGCTTGAACTATACCACCGAAATCCGCGGAGACTTGATCTTCGGCGGATTAGAACCCATGTCAGGTGCACCGCACAGTCACGATGAGCATGATTTAGCTCTGTCGTCGGATAGTGTTCGGGAGATCACACCTGTAACTACTCTGGCCCTCAATCCGGAACAGATCGCGCCGTCCGAGGACGGGTGGATGGACCCCACCATGGAGGCCGCACACTTAGAGGCGATAGAGCCGAATGCTGACTTCACCTCCTATGAGAGCTTTGTTGTCGGACACTCGGATTTGTCCCCGGCCACAGACTCCAAACTGCTCGCGTCCGTGCCCATCCAATCTGATTGGGCACCGATCATGGAGTTCACCTTTGTGGATATCTTTCAGCACTCGCCTCTAGGCGACGTACTAAACTCATTACGGTCTCTCTCCTTGTCAGGAGACCCTTGGCCTAACTATGTCCGGCTCAAGTGGGAAGCAGACGACGAAGAAATTCGTTCCCCACCCATCACCCACTTAGTAGCCACTGTCGACGACTTAACCAACATGCTCGATTTCGACTCCAAAGACATTGACGGTATGGACGACGATGCGGGAGACGAACAGGACCCACCGCCCACAGGGCGCTGGACTGCCACCTCATCATATGATATGTATATATATATGGTGGACACCCCCAAAGAAAGCGATGGCAATAAGGCAACGGAGGATAATCCCCCCGAGAAGCAACCCAAGAACCAGCGTCATCGGCGCCGCTCTAAGCCCCGCCATAGCAAAAACAGCGATACCGGCACAGGAGACAATAACGCTGCAAATAGTGCCGAAGACGAAGACAATCCCCTCCAGCCAGGCTATGAGCAGGAGGATGGGCAAGCCAGCCCTAAGGAACAGGCAGCAGATGGAGAATCAAAGGATGAAAATTACATGCCTCTCTCCGAAGACGAGGTGAGCCTCAGCAACGAAGAATTTATCGTGCCTGAGGATCCCGTCGAACAGGAGCGCTTCAAGCGACGGCTTATTGCCACAGCAAAAAGCCTAAAGAAAAAGCAACAACAGCTTCAAGTTGAGCAAGATCTGCTAGCGGATAGATGGACTCAGGTCCTGGCAGCCGAGGAACATGAACTCGAGCACCCAATCAAAAGTTTCCCAAAGCACAAGCTGCTACCCCAACTCGAAGAGGAAGCATTAAAGCCTGTGCTTCCAGCGTATGATGCGGCAGACCGGCCACCCCGTGGCCGGGACAAAGTGGCATATAAGCCCGAAGTCCAGCCCGCACCCCGTCGCCAGTTAAAAAAAATAGCAAGGCCCGGGGTAACACACAGGACCTGCGAGACGTATTGGAAAACAAAGCAGGACACAAAATATCGATCTTCGGATCACGAGGGTGTGCCCCAACACATGACGAAGACCATCATGCCGGATATACCAAAAGCAAATCCGGCCGGGCCGAACACAACAAACAAGACTCATACGAACTGCGTCATGACATAGCCCGGCATAGAGGTGCCACACACCCCATATGCTTCACTGATGGAGTAATAGATCATGAATTCCCAAAAGGGTTTAAACCCGTGAACATTGAATCATACAATGGTACTACTGACCCCGCGGTATGGATAGAGGATTTCTACCTCCACATTCACATGGCCCGCGGGGATGATCTACACGCCATCAAGTACCTCCCATTAAAACTCAAAGGACCAGCTCGGCATTGGCTAAATAGCTTGCCAGCAAACTCCATCGGAAGTTGGGAGAACCTGGCAAATGCATTCCTGGACAACTTCCAGGGCACTTATGTGCGACCACCGGATGCTGATGATTTAAGTCACATAACCCAACAGCCCGGAGAGTCAGCCAGGAAATTTTGGACTCGGTTCCTAACCAAAAAGAACCAAATTGTGGACTGTCTGGATGTCGAAGCCCTAGCGGCCATTAAGCATAACATCCGTGATGAGTGGCTCGCCAGACATCTCGGCCAAGAGAAGCCAAAGTCCATGGCAGCCCTCACAACACTCATGACCCGCTTCTGCGCGGGCGAGGATAGCTGGTTGGCCCGTAGCAACAACACAGCAAGCAACCCTGGCACATCGGAGGCCAGAGACAACAACGGCAAGCCACGTCGCAACAGATACAAGCACCGCAACAACGGCGATAACGCCGAAGACACGGCAGTTAATGCCAGATTCAGTGGCTCTAAATCCGGTCAGCAGAAAAAGTCGTTCAAAATAAACAATCCGGGCATGTCCAGTTTGGACCGCATACTCGACCGCTCGTGTCAAATTCACGGCACCCCCGATAGGCCAGCCAACCACACCAACAAAGAATGTTGGGTGTTCAAACAGGCCAGCAAATTGAATGCCGAAAGCAAGGAAAAGGGGCTGCATAGCGACGACGAGGAGGAGACCCGGGTGCCGAACACAGGAGGACAGAAGAAATTTCCTCCCCAAGTGAAAACGGTGAACATGATATACGAAACCCATATCCCCAAGCGGGAATGGAAGTGTGCACTCAGGGACATGTACACGATGGAGCCAGTCGCCCCAAAGTTCAACCCATGGTCTTCTTGTCCGATCACTTTTGATCGCAGATACCACCCCACTAGTATCCGTCATGGCGGTTCTGCCGCATTGGTCCTTGATCCTATCATTGACGGATTCCACCTTACTCGAGTCCTTATGGACGGTGGCAGCAGCCTAAACCTGCTTTATCAGGATACGGTGCACAAAATGGGTATAGACCCTTTGAGGATCAAACCCACAAAAACCACATTCAAAGGTGTCATACTAGGTGTAGAGGCCTGTTGCACGGGCTCAATCACACTGGAAGTGGTCTTCGGATCTTCGGATAACTTCCGAAGCGAAGAGTTAATCTTCGATATCATCCCCTTCCGTAGTGGCTATCACGCACTACTCGGACGAATCGCATTTGCTAGATTCAACATGGTACCGCATTATGCATACCTCAAGCTCAGAATGCCAGGACCTCGCGGGGTTATAACAGTTAACGGAAACACAGAACGCTCGCTCCGCATGGAGGAGCACACTGCTGCCCTTGTAGCAGAAGTGCAAAGCAGCCTTTTGAGGCAAACCGCCAATTCAGTGACAAGGTCCACAGACACATTCAAGCGAGTCCGGAATAACCTGCAACAGAATCACCAGGCGCGTTCAGAGATCGCCTACCAATTCGGCCTCCGTCCTAGTCCCAGTCAAGCGACGAAATTTGTGCCGCGCATACATAACTACGCACTAAAGATACCATAGGTATAGGCGGAGGCACGGCTATGGCACATCCCACAATGTGGTTCAACCACCTCAGGACCAGTATATCTTTATCATTTTCTTCCTTTTAGGACCCTATTCCCAGGAGGGCCTCTCCGATAGCTAGATCATCGGACCCATCACAAGAGGGAAGCACCAAGGGAGCAAGAAACTTTGACGTACAAGGGAATCCCCAGGTGGTCTCTCATACCGATCGTTATACCTGTTTTACATACCCGCACGCAGCTTGCCCTTGGATCGGACATGTCAGACAATCCTATTTTTGCTTATTGTACTACTTATACGCATACGCTTTGATGTATCCTACAAATAACAATTTACAGCGTCAGCTTATTATTACATTTCTTCATCATCTTCTTTTTTCCCTTGTTTGTCTATTCATGACAAGTTGCTCCCGTACATTCTGGTACATTCAGTATGCCAGGGGCTTCAGTGTACCCCATAACACGGCAAGAAAATTCCGAACACTTTCGACAGTGTGGCACCCCGAACTTATAGCATTATATGCATCAGCTCCGAATAATGTCTTGGGTCAACAGTTGGGTTTGCCCGGCTCACATGTTTTGGTGCCTTACGTTCCGCTATATCGGCTAAGGTAGCACTAGGAGAACTACTGTGATTGTGTCCCGATTCTTCCGGACGAGCACCTCAGTAGAGAAAGCCGAAAATTGACTGTCATGATGCGGCGAGAGCTGGTCACTGTTCGAGAGGTCCCAAATCCCTAAAGAATTTTTCCGCTTCAGGCGAGGAGTCGGCCTTGTCCGATTTAGGCGTTCATAGCGCCCCAAGTTCGGCCTTCCGAATACTAGGGGCTTCCCCAAAATTTAAAATTGTAGACTTCTATGGCTAAGTGAGAGTGTTAAAGCTTTATAGTCCGATTGCCTGGTTCGTTGTGCTGAACACCTCCTTCGAAGGACACAAAACTGGGATAAACAGTGATCAGATTTATCCCGGACACCTCAGTACTAGCTACATGGCGGCAGAAGCCGATGACTAGCCAACTCTCAAATTTTATAAACGGCTGCACAGAAGGTAATATTTTAAATCAACAAGCGTTATATAGCGCAGATGAACTTCTTTTCATATTACAGGATCACATGAGTACATTCATTCAAATATTACATACTTAGAACATTCCTCCGCCACAAGGCGGGCACCCTTCAGGACGTTGTCATAATACTTTTCTGGGCGGCGATGCTCCTTGCCCTCTGGTGGCCCCTCCTTCACCAGCTTCTCGCCGTCCATCTTCGCCCAGTGCACTTTCGCTCGGGCAAAAGCCCTACGCGCACCCTCAATGCAGACGGACCGCTTTATGACTTCAAGCCGTGGGCAGGCATTCACAAGCCGCCTCACCAGGCCGAAGTAGCTGCCAGGCAGGGGCTCGCCAGGCCACATCCGGACTATGAGGCCCTTCATGGCCTATTCGGCCGCCTTGTGAAGCTCGACCAGTTGCTTCAACTGGTCGCTCAAGGGCATCGGATGTTCGGTCCCAGTATACTGAGACCAGAACAACTTCTCCGTCGAGATCCCTTCCTTGGCCCGGTAAAATTCCGCGGCATTGGACACACTGCAGGGAAGATATGCGAACGCTCTTCGAGAGCTCCGAACTCGGGTAAGTAAAAGGAAAGTTTCCTTCACATGCTTGCTTTGCATAATGAATTCCTTACCCGTCGCTATCTTCTGGACCGCCTGAAGCTCCTGGAAGGCCTTGTGGGCTTCAGCCTTGGTATTTTTTGTGTTCTCAAGGGCCTTCGCAAGCTCAGACCCTTGCGTCTTAGAGTCACGCTCCAAGGACTCATATTTTTTGATGAAATCCTGGAGCTCTTGCTGCACCTCACCGACTCGAGCCTCTTGCTTCTCGCGCTCGGTGTGCTCCTTGGCCACTTTGTCTTCGGCCTCGGACAGTGCCTCCTTCAGGGCCGCCACTTCGGTCATGGCCCCTAGCAAAATTCATGATGATCCCGTGACTTAACAACCACATTCTTTTTTTCCTTATCAATATACGGATGGGTATTACTTACCTTTGTTCTCTTCGAGCTGCCTCTTGGCAAGGCCGAGCTCTTTTTCGGACCGCTCAAGGTCCCGCTTCAGTACGGAGACCTCCGTAGTGCGAGCGGCAGTGGCCAGCAGTGAAGCCTACTTATACACATAAGACAAATTTTGATTAGACTCTTGTGATTATTATTTGATCCTCTGTTCGGCCTTCCTTTGCGAACGCCAAACAGAGCATCAGGGGCTACTGTCTATGCTATAACATTTTCTTATAAATTGACTACTTACCTCAAAGCCTATTAGGAGGCTGGCACAGGCTTCAGTCAGTCCACTTTTAGCGGACTGGACCTTCTCTACCACCGCACTCATGACAGTGCGGTGCTCTTCGTCAATGGAAGCGCCGCGAAGCGCTTCCAGCAAGTTGTCTGGTGCCTCTGGATGGACAGGGGCCATCGGCACAGAAGGCTCGCCCCCCTTAGTGAGGGGTCGCCTGACAGAGTCCAAAACCACTGGAGGTTTCGGTGCAGTATTCGGCCAGGGCCGGCCTTGCTGCCCCCATCATTAGGGCCCATGGGAGCCTTGCATCCCATGCGCCCGGCGTCTGGGAGGTCGCCTTGGGGCGCCCCCAGAACTACCTTCCCTTGGCTTGGTTCCCTTTGGGATAACACCTCAGCGTTGTCCGTAGGGCGGGGGGAGGAGGCGGTGGGGAGCGAATCACTATTCATCTCCCACAGGCCCAGAGACCCATCCAAAGAGGATATGTCGAGACGGTCCTTGGGTAGGCTGCATGATCATGTTCGGCATGATAAGAAACAATAAAACAAAATATACCAGAACTGTTATGGTATCCTGATACTTACGACTTCGCCAGGGGCTTGTCCCTGGGCAACCACTCCTCGTCGTTGAACGCGGCCGTGGTGGAGCGGTCCGGAAGGAGGGCTCTTCCCTTCTTGGACCCTTCGGCCTCCCCGGATGGGGCGGCCTTCCTTTTCTTATCTCCCCCGGCTGGAGGGGGAGAATTTTCCTCTTCCTCCTCCTCGTGTTCGTGGGAGGAGGGCATCTCAGTGTTATCGGACGACGAGTCCGATACAACCTTGTGCCGGAGACCTTTCCTGGTCCCCGCGGCCTTCTTCTCCGGCGCCTCATAGGGCGCTGGAACCAGCATCTCCGTCAGGAGAGTACTTGTTGGATCTTCGGGCAGTGGGGCCGAACAGTCGATCCGCTCCGCTGTCGCGACCCATTCCTGTCAAATGATGTGGAGGCTCAGATCCCTCACATAATTATACTAGGGAAAGAAACGCCCTATGAGATATAAGGAGCTTACCGGATTAGCAGGGCACTTTGCGTTGAGTCCGCGGTCGTTAGTAAGGGGAGGAGGTACCTCGGAAGACTTGAACATCACCCTCCAAATGTCCTGGTGCATCGTGTCGAAGAGTTCTTGCAGCGTCTGGTGCCTTGCCGAGTCGAACTCCCACATATTGAATGCCCGTCTTTGACACGGGAGGATCCGGTGGAAGAGCATGACCTGGACCATGTTGACAAGCTTGATTTTCTTACTTATCATGTTTTTAACACGGTTCTGGAGTCCGGTCAGCTACACCGATGAACCCCAAGATAATCCCTTCTCCTTCTAGGAAGTTAGCTGCATGGGGATGCTGGATCGGAATTCGGGGGCCGCCACCCAGTTGTTGTCACGCAGCTCGGTGATGTAGAATCACCCCGATTGCCACCCCTTCATGGTCTCCACATAGGAGCCTTAGAGACAGGTGACGTTGGGCATTTTGCCCACCATGGCGCCTCCGCACTCCGCTTGCTGGCCGACCACCACCTTTGGTTTAACATTGAAGGTCTTCAGCCACAGGCTGAAGTGGGGCTTGATGCGGAGGAAAGCCTCGCACACAATGATAAATGCCGAGATGTTGAGGATGAAATTGGGGGCCAGATCATGGAAGTCCATCCCGTAGTAGAACATGATCCCACGAACAAATGGGTGGAGGGGAAATCCCAAACCGCGGACGAAATGGGTAAGGAATACAACCCTTTCGTGGGGCTCGGGGGTAGGAACGATCTGCCCCGCGCCTGGGAGCCGGTGCACGATATCTGTGGCCAGGTATCTGGCTTCCCGGAGCTTCGTGATGTTCTCCTCCGTAAGGGAGGAGGCCATCCACTTGCCTCCCGCTCTGGACATGTTTGGAGTGTTTTTGCGGAGAAGATGCGAACTTGGGCGTTGGAGCTCGAGTGCGCCAGAATGGATAGGCAGGGAAGAAGAAGGCGTGGGTAAAAAAGAGGAGTCCTTATCCCTTTATAAGGGCGGTAGAAACTGCGTGCCTCCCCACTTGCCTTGTAAAACTCGCTTATTCCCCAAGCGTCGTGATTGATGGCGCGGTTGGGTTACCCACACCCGTATTGATGAGGATCCCGGGATAAGGGGACACGATCTCTGCTTCGACGAGATGTGCCAAGAAAACCGCCTCGCAATATGTGCAGTAGCTGGTTGAGAAAAATGGTTCGAATAATAACCGGGGCCATGGCGTGATGACACGTTATGAAAAGTTGTCAGCAGATTAGATTTGTGGAAATATTATACTCTCTATGGTGGTATGTGGAATTTGGTTTGCAGAGCCGGACACTATCCTTGTGTTCAAAATCTTCTCTGGAGTATTCGGAGGAGGAACCCGCCTTGCAATGCCGAAGACAATCTACGTGCCAGACTCATCGTCATTGAAGCCTGGTTCAGGGGCTACTGAGGGAGTCCTGGATTAGGGGGTCCTCGGACGGCCGAACTATATCCCTTGGTCAAACTATTGGACTATGAAGATACAAGATTGAAGACTTCGTCCCGTGTCCGGATGGGACTCTCCTTTGCATGGAAGGCAAGCTTGGCGATTCAGATATGTAGATCTCCTCCCTTGTAACTGACTCTGTGTAACCCTAGCCGCCTCCGGTGTCTATATAAACCGGAGGGTTTTAGTCCGTAGGACAACAACAATCATACCATAGGCTAGCGTCCAGGGTTTAGCCTCTCCGATCTCGTGGTAGATCAACTATTGTAATACTCATATCATCAAGATCAATCAAGCAGGAAGTAGGGTATTACCTCCATCAAGAGGGCCCGAACCTGGGTAAACATTGTGTCCCCCGCCTCCTGTTACCATCCGCCTTAGACGCACAGTTCGGGACCCCCTACCCGAGATCCGCCGGTTTTGGGACCGACAAAGAGCACGGACCCTGGATCCGCTCCATTTGTCGCAGATTGGCTCCTTCCCCTTGGAAGAGCACAGCTGTAGGGTGCCCTCCCTGATGTCGCAGACGGGCGCTTTCCCCTTGGAAGAGCCGGAGAGGGTTCCCTCCTCGTGGTCGCCGTCGATGAGGTCTGACTTGGAAGTTGTGGATCCCAAGCCAGCGTCGCAGAACGTGTCCTTCAGCAATGAGAAAAGGGGCTCAATGGTGATGTAGAATGGCAAATTGTTGACAGCGAGCAAGAGGAGATCAGCGGCGGGGCCATGGATGAGATCGACGGCAGTTGAACCCAAGGGGTTGGGGTGGGCCACTTAACCTGTGATATAGCCCGCCTCAGGCCATCGTTGTCGATGACCTTGATGTCGTAGCCAGCGGCCAAGACATGCCTGCATACTCTAGCCTGCTGCTTGAGTGCATGCCGCCAGTAATGGTTATCAGCTTCCTCGGCGATGTCGGGCGAAGAGACCGCTATACACCTCTTTTGGGCCAGTCGCTCCTTGAGCTCCACGAGAAGCGTAGCCGGGCTTAGGCTGCGACGCTCTGGAGTGGGAATGGGGATGGGATGGGGATCTGTGGGAAAGGGGGCATTTGGCAGGCGCCATCTAAGAAACTCAAGGCGGCCTGGGTATGGAGATCTGTGGGTAAGCTGCACGGGCAAACTGGCAGATGTTGACAATGGAGGCCTTGCGGCGGTGGGGACCTTGCTAGGGTTTCGAGCGAGGGAGGGTGTGTGTGCGTGCATGCCCGAGGAGGTTTTGGTGTGTGTGTGTGTGTGTGTGTGTGTGTGTGTGTGTGTTGTGTGTGTGGAGGGGGGTTTGAGGAAATGACGCGGGTACTGAAAATTTTACTACGCGGGAGTCAAACGCGGGAGTGAAATACCGGGCTATTGAAATTTTTGGTGATTGTACATCGCACACAGTCCGGAGATAACAACTGTGTGTTATGAAACAGAAAAACCCTCAAGGAGGGCAGATATTTTCTAGCGATGCAGGCAGGATTGGGAACAAGAAACATCGCACATAGTCCAGAGATAACAATTATGTGTTATGAAACAGAAAAACCCTCGAGGCGGGCAGATATTTTTGAGAGGGGGAGCCTCGTGGAGCCCAATGTACTATACAGATGTGTGCGTGACAGGGGCACCGGTGTGGCACACGATTAGTTTGAGTGAACCGTGTCTGTTGCGTCATCTGACTTGTCTAATGTTCATAAATTTGGCGAAAAATGATGCGGGAGAGGGTCAGAACACGAACACGCTTGCATGTGGACCAAATTTATGTATCAAAAGGGTGGTTTGATTTTCAAATACCAAATGCAACTTTGATGTGGCACCTCTCTCACAAAGCGCACGGTATTGCTTGCCCCACCCACCCACTCCCCCCCCCTCGTGTCGACACGAATTGGGAATCCTAAGCTATGAATGCATGCCCCCTCCCCCCCAACCGAGGTTCACGTAGCAAAGTGCGAAGTAGCTAGAAGCCCCCCTCCTCCCTCATGTCGGCACGAAGGGAATCCTAAGCTATGAATGCATGCC
>NC_041392.1:152370011-152380841 GCF_002162155.2 Triticum dicoccoides | reverse complement strand
CCCCCACACACACACACACTTTCAGTCGGCGGGCCAAAGAGGCATATCTCACCAAGATGGATCATAAAATGGACCAGGAATAATCTACCCTGGTCATACAACCTCTCTCTTGTTGTTGGTAAAAGTGATGGCCGTCCATGCGACCCTGGAGATGGGCTAGCTCACCAATAATCATGCAAGTAGCTAGTCCCCGAAGACAACCACTATATGTGTGTGGCCCAAACATAGGTATGGAGAGGTGTGTTTTTGAGTAACAATGGAACAACTTTGATGTGGCACCGTGATTTCGAACTAGAAATCCCCACACTGAGTGAGGGTTATAGGTTGACGATGCATATGTATGTTGCACCACACTTCAAGCCAATGACTGGGATTCATGCATGCATGCGTGCATAGTATATGTGCTCAAACTTAAGGTCTGAATCTCACCATGACCTATACTATGATAACACGAACCAAATGAAGAATCTGCCATGGTAACCTATCTTGTTGTTGGTCAAGGTGATCATAGATGTCCACGCGGGCCCATGAATATATAGGCTTGTCGCTGATAACCACGCGAGGGAGTGTACCGTTCAAAGGCAACCACTACATGCATATGTATGGAGGTGATGCATGCATGCATGTTTGAATACACAACATTGATGTGGTGCGTGCGTCAAAAATCGTACACTAGCTCCCCAAAGAGAGCGAGATCGGATCATGATGTGTCATTGCACTAGCGACTTCGACTCGATTGGAGGGATTCATGTGTACACATGCATGTGTGTGTGCCCAAACTGTATCATGCATGTCATCCCAGAGCAAAAATAATAATCCCCTCCTAAGTCAAATTAACCTCTCTTGTTGTCAGGAAAAAAGTAGTGATGGACCAAGCAGGCCCACAGATGGAAAGCATCTAATAACCGCTTAAGTGGGTGTGAGAGGACAACCACCACCGCTTTGCATGTGGGCCAAACATATATATGTTGAATACCCAAAATGCACAACTTTGATGTGCCACATGCCTCAAAAACCGTAAACCATGCACCCACACAGAGCGAGGTTCGTCAAGCGTACTACATATGATGGTCCCCTTCCCCCCTCTTCACCGCATACTATATGCTCCTGCCATAATATATGTACAACCCAAAAGAATCCTCATCGATGGTGAAATTAATTAACCTCTCCCGATGTAGGTCAAAGTGATGCATGCATGCATCAACGATGGCCTCGTGGGCCCATATATGGAAGCGTCACACGTGAGTGTCCTAGCTAGGATATGCATGTGGCCCAAAAAGGTGTTGTGTGATGTTTGAATAGCCAATTTCACAATTTTGATGTGGCACGTGCCTCGGAAACCAAGAAGTCCCGACACTGAGTGAGGTGTACTTGTTCATGGATGCGTATGTATAGTATATATGCTAGTCCCCTCCCACCTCTTCGACGCGTACTATATACCACCATAACACAAACAAAAAAGATTCTACCTTGCTGGTCAAATTAACCTAACTGCCGGCTATTCGTCAAAGTGATGGACGACTACCTCACGGGCCCACAGAAAGCGTCACACGTGAGTATCGAGTGTCGTGTAGGATAGCCATCACTGCATGTGGCCAAAACATTTATGTATGAAAGGGTTGTGTAATGTTTTAAATAACTATTTCATGACTCTGATGTGGCACCAGCCTGCCTAACAAAACGGCCAACCCACATGGTGGCTCACAACTCGTAGTGTACTGCGAGCCACCCGCCACCCCCAGAAGCACACACCCACACACACACCGCGAATCCACCGCAACTACGATGCATGTTAAATTAATTATCCCGCGGTGAACATATATGTTACCAAAGGAGGGACATTTTAATTTCAAAAAAATCACAAAGATCTTTAAGGGGTTTTAGTGCATTGATGTTGGTTGATTTTCTACGGGTATAATGTGCAAAAATCAAATTTGAGCTACATGCACACGTGACAGTGCACCTAAATGGATTGCAAAAACACATGTGTCTCACTGGGTGCATGTTTACTCCATGTGCAACAAATTTCAAACATTGAGAATCTTGATTTTTAAATTCTAGTACATCCAGAACTTATTTGAAGTTCATGAAACTTATCATGTTGTCATATGGACACCAATACAAAGTGGCATTGTACGTTTTTGTCAAATTTGAGACCAGTTTTGATGTAATCTTTATCTAATTACAGACGGGAGATTATTAATAATTGGGAACCAATATCCCAAACGGATTATTTATTCGAACCGTGAGCGTTAGACCAACAATGGATACGTGCCATGCTTCGGTTAAGCAATAAAGCGGCAGCATTAATCATCCAAATAGAAAAACAATATATGTGTTGTCGCACGACCCGTGTGCCGTGCGAGCAGGCATGAATTGATGGGACACGTCCGCCGCGCAGGCAGACGAGGAGGCAAGCATGCAGGTGTGTGAATTGACGGAGGCTTGCTTGCCGCATAGTGTCATCGGGAGGCATGCGAATAGCTGTGTGAAACTTTGGTAGGCATGCCAGCAGTTCGGTGCGCACGCTCACCGGGAGGCGAGCCATCGGTTTGACCGCCGCCCGCCTCACTCCCACAACTCCCACAACTCCATATTAATGGTGCGGCTGAGCGGCCGCACCGCCCGTCCCCTCTACACACACAATCCTCTCTATCCGCTTGCATCCCCGACGCTGCTCTCAGTCCTCAAAGCCGTTAGTGTATGAGGATGCCGCCGAAGCGCCCCATCAGAGGGAGTGGCGACGAAGCATCGGAGCACGGCGTGGAGATGGAGAGAGAGGCTGTCGTCACCGCCGATGAGTTATCGCTGCACCCTGACATCGTTGACGGCGTCGAGCTTCCACAGCTGGAGGCGGAGTTCCACACCGACTCCGACGACCACTCCGGCGACGACTCCAACGACGACGGACAGCTGATTAGTCATCTATACCCATTTATGTGTCAAATAGGTCATAGGGTTTCTCTGGTTACTCCTGCCTCCCCCTTTTTGGAATAGAAATCCTACCATTTTCTGCAGAACATCCCTTGCTATGCAACAAATTATGTAGTGCATAATTTTTACCTTTACATAGATGAAGGCTCCACGGATGTCATAGTGCACACAAATCATGGATTTACAATCGTTGCTACTGTTAGACTTGATGAACGTGGTGACTCCTATTTTGGCACTCGCTTTTGGAAAGAAATTGCAAAGTTTTATGTACTGAAAGCTGGCACTAAAATTGCACTGCACATAAAAGGGCCTGGTCGTGAGATATATGCTAACTTCCCTGACAAAATCATGCGTCCAGACTTTGTTCGAAGTAAGTTTCTTTTCAACTATCTGCATGTTGACTTACCCGACAATGTTAAATGAATTGTGTAGTATTTAAGCAACCAATTGTTATTCCCTTTTCTTACTATAGTCCTACCTAATAACTTCTAGTTACCAATACACTTTTCTATTGCCCTATTTTAACTAAATATTCCCTGTACTCCCATTTCTATCAGAAAGTGTTGCTGACAAGGAGACTTCGGAGGTGGAGAACGGGGCTGCCAACAAGCGGAGGCGGGGCGAGCTAGAACCGCAAGCGACTCTAGTAGGCGTAGACTTCATCAGCAGCCTCCCCGATGATATGTTGAGAGTCATCATCTCCCTCCTCCCAATCAAATATGGGGAGCGGACAACTGTCCTTTCCCAACGGTGGCGCCCCCTATGGAACTCCAGCCCTCTCGACCTCATCGACACCCACGAGATCTACCATGGCTATCGCAAAAGCTTGGATGCGTTCTCCAAGATCCTCGGCTGTCACCTTGGCCCAACCAAAGGCCTTAGAATGAGAAAGTTTCGTTCAAACGGCAAGTACCGAGCCAAGATTGACGACTGGTTCCGATCCCCCGCCCTAGATCAGCTCAAGGAGCTCACTTTTGATGATGGGCATATGCGGTCGCTGCCAACGTCCGCACTCTGCCTCGCGCCCACGCTGCACGTCGCCAAGTTCAGGAACTGCCATCCCCCCCTAATGACGCGCCCGCTCTTATTCTACCACGACTGAAGCACCACGAGGTCATCGTTGTCTGCCTCTCAAATAGTGACATGGAGCGCCTGCTCCGTGGCTGCACTACACTCGAGTACCTTCGTCTTCAGGCGATCAATGGGTTGAGTACCTTCCACATCACCTCCATGACTCTCCGGACTATTTATATGTGTTGCTGGTGCGACAGGAAGACATCACAAGATGTGTACCATGGTATGGTCACTGAGGACACACCTGCACTTGAGAGATTACTTGTAGTTGATCAAGAAGGTCCAACAAGAATCAATGTCATTTATGTGCCAAAATTGACAGTGGTGGGCTACTCGTCACACAAATACTCTGAACTTGTTATTGGATCCACACCCGTTCAGGTACAACAGCCGCCTTCTACCTCTCCTTCTACAAATGAACATTATTTCTAATTTTGAAGATGTTTGTTCGTCTATCATTCAGAAAATGATTCCGACAAGCTTGACCCCGAAACTACGCACAGTGAAGGTCTTGGCACTAGAATCTATTGGCCCCAACCTGGAGCAAGTTGTCAGTTTCCTGAGATGCTTTCCGTGCCTGGAGAAGCTATATATCGAGGTGATGTTCCTTTCCTGTTAAATGTTAACCATAAGGGAGTTCAATTTTTCTTAGGGAACTTTTCATCCACTCCAACCTCTTGTGAAGAAGGCTACATTTTTCTAGAATGTAATCAAAGCCCATGTTAATCATGTCAGATCGAAGAAGGCATGTTAGTTCATTTTACAAATCTTGCAAACCAAATAGGCCTGTAGTAATGTTCAAAACTGCATGTAGGCACTAACACATTTTCTTCTTTTGCAGATAAGATTAGGCCCAGTGGTGGATAATGTGATAAAATGTAACCATCACGTCGAATGCCTAGATCTGCATCTCTTAGAAATTACTTTGAACTCCTACCGAGGGACCTTACTGGAGATTATATTCGCCAGGTTCTTTGTTCTCAGAGGAAGGGTGCTGAAGGAAATGAGGTTTGCCATACATTTATTTCGCAAAAATGAATGGTTTGTTGATCAGCGCCGGCGCCAGTGGCAGAATGGGGTAGGCTCCAAAAATGTTGAATTTCATTTTGGAACTTCAGATGCCAGAGTAATCGGAAGTCATCGTGTCAACCCCATACATGACATCTTAGTGGCTGACCCCTTTGCAAAAATTGTGAGGTTTCGAAACCAGACTTAGAAGCGGTGATATTAGTTTAAACCTCTCTGATATCCATGTTTAGCAAATCAGCGCGAGCGTTTGTAGCTGATGAGCTGAATTTCATTTCTAATATCAATTTGAACCTTGTAATCTTCGAATTTCAGCCATATAACTCTGAAATTTGAACCTTGTAACATTTCGAGCTTTTGTGGTACAATCGTTGAAATGTCATCGTATGAGACTTGTATATTGCTAACACTATTTTGACCTTAATATGCAATGGTCTTAGATTTTATTAACCATTCTCGAATCAGTTTACCTTGTCGATCTCACAACACACGATCTGTATAGCTAACTCGACTGCGATCTTCGACATTATTGCACACAGTTGGTTTCTTCCACCGTGTGCACTGTAGAGCGCAAAATTACTTATCGCACTCAAGTGTCCATCATCACCCTTCTGTGTAACTTTGACCTCATCACCCATGGGTAAACTTATGATCGAAGTCATTCCACACACTTTGTTTTTACAAAGCTTTTTGCCAATAAACGCCCACGCTTTGTCCCTCTTCTAGCCGATGCGTGGCCAAACTAGCCAGGCGGGAAGCTTGCGCGGTAAATAGCGTGGTAGAGCGGGAACAGGCTCACCGATGATACATTTGGCGCCTCTTTGAGCCCACGGGTGTGGGCGGTGTTGTCAAGCGTGCACTGGAATCATTCGCTATAAACACCATGAAAAGACGTGACGGTTACAGGCCGGTCGGCCCCAATTTATTGCAGCGGCCATTTAACCGTTGTGTCTCTTCAACCTTTGGATCGTGCCCCACCATTGAAAGAAGCACACCCACCACATGAAATTCTTAGAGGGTATCCTGCGCGGCTCGAATGGCGCTACGAGCGGCTGCCGACGACGAGCAGCAGTTCACCATGTGTGCCGTGGTGGACACCCACAAAAGGTTCACGGACCTCTCGGTGGTGTACACCAACGACCCGGTCTGGTTGGAGCACTCCATCCACATCATGGAGCTGTTGCTTGCCGCAGAGAAGTACAAGGTGGTCGGGTTCGACCTCGAGTACACCCGCGCTCTTGCCGAGTCTAGTCCCAAGGTCGCCATCGCCCAGATGTGTGTGTGCCACCACATCCTCGTCTACCATCACTACAAGAAATATGTCAACTAGTGACCTTCTGTCAGTGACCCTGGAAGAATTGGTCATAGAACTATGACCATTTGAGACCAATTGGTCAAAAGCTGTTCGGGGGGCTCCAAACCCTAAACCATTGCGACCATTCTGGTCAGAAAGGTCGTAATTTCTTTACACGAGATGGTCATAAAGCAGACAGCACTAGTCCGCTGCCTTATTTGTAGCTGATCATGACCAATATAGATGGTCATAACCTTGTAAATTGTGGTGGATTGGTATGACTTGGCGCCACCTCATGAGTTTTGCCTATGTGTCATGTCCATGTGTCAATTTTTGCCCTAGGTTGTAAAGCAACCTATATTTCTGTCATTCCCAAAATTCCCAAAAAAATCTCATAAATTCTTTGGGTCATATCTTTGTCAAATATGTAAAAATCCTTCCTTGCCGAGTTCAAAACTAATTCAACAATATTCATTTTCCTATTTTGTTCATAACAGCACTTTATGAAGGAAGTGCTATTTATATATTCTTGATTGCCCTCGGAATTTTTGGGCACTCTTTCCTATCAAAATCATTACCGCATGACAAAATTTAGCTACATTTGCCTAGCAAATCTTCCTCGGCAAATTTCCAAAGTTTTTGTCCACCTAGAAGCATTGTGAAGGAAGTACCTTTTTATATATCCAAATGACATGAAATTTATACAGTTCCTTCATATGCCCAAATTATCACCCTCCTCCAAATTGCAGATCAGTCAAATCATCTACGTGAGCCCACGTTCAATTTATATTTTATGGCCAGATTGGCACGTTGCAAAGCAAGTGTTATCTAGACCCCTCCTATTACCCTCAAACTTTTTTGGGCACTCTTCCATACCCAAATCATTGCCACATGATAATATTCAGCTCAATTTTCCTAGTAAATCTTTCTCAGAAAATTTCCAAAGTTTCTACCTCGAGAGAAGCTTTGTGAAGTAAGTGCTAGCTAGACTTACCCAAATGATCTGAAAATTTACCAGCGCAAGATCATACTTATGTAACTTACCTACACCAATTTTGAGCTCATTTCATTCATCCAATCTCTCTCACTAGTTTTCCCAAGTTTCTGTCCATAGAAGAGCATTGTGAAGGAAGTACTACTTTGGCATGTACAAATGGTATCAATTTTCTACGATGCTTTCCTATACCCAAATAACCATCCTCCACCAAATTTCAGCTCAATCCATTCATTATTTTGAGCCCAGCTTCAACATTCATATTTTTGTCCAGCGTGGTACTTTGCAAAGCAAGTACCACCTAGGATCCTCCTTTTGAGCTAAAAATTTGTGAAGACATTCTCCTTAGTAGATGATCATCCTCAGCCAAAACTCACACCCATTGGCCATGTGCATTTCTCGTACCGCTAATCAAACACCTGGCTGCTAATTCATCTTTGAGCATAGGTTAGTCTCCTTGTGAGATTCTTCTGTTGTAATTTTCTTCCTAGCACCTACCTGGGGAGTGCCCAATCCACTAGACATGCCTAGGCCTCCCAGAACGCATGTCAACGCCAAGGTCACGCGGTGACCACGCAGCGGGCATGCGAGTTTACGCGCTTTGGAGTTGGGGCCTTGGGCCACATCCAAACCTCGACGTATCGCCACCAAACCATGTATTTATGATTAAATAGATACTTATGTAACTAGAAATGATTTTTGGAAAAATAAATAAAGAGCAAACAATAAGGTAGCTGCAGTTCAAATTTGACCCACTTCCTACTGAATCGGCAGAAATTTGTCTTTTTCACCAGAGGTGGATAAAAACTTTTGACACCCAACCATTTTGTCAATTGTGCATTAAATATGGCCTAGTATTTTAGAAAATTGATTTGGTCCAATTTTGCAACAAATATATAGTAGGTCCTTCACAAAAAAACTCATTTCGGGCACTCGAAAAATGGAAAATGAATTTTCCGTCCAAAGAAAATGAAAACTCCCTTAGGAAACATTGTTTGGAATTCCAAGATGCACCCTTGTGCACAATATGAGATCATTTGAACAAACTATGCCATGAATGTGCCCATAAGATTGATCATTTGGCTTGAAAGCCATGAATCTTCACGCGTGATAGCTCATTTCTGAGAACACTTTTTTAAAATAATTGATGTATTACAAGTTTATTATTTTTCCTGGAAACTTGGTCACATATAATGACACAATGCGAAGGTTTCCCAATTTTTTGATTTTTTTTGAATTTTTTATGCCCGTTTCAAAATGCGGTCAAAACGGCGGGCTTGACCGTTCCTAGCTAGTGGTTGAATCTTGCAAAACTTTTCATGTTTCTCTGATTAAGTAGATACTTATGTACCTAGAAATGATTTTTGGAAAAAATATAGAGCAAACTATGAGGCAGCCGCAGTTCAAATTTGACCCGCTTCCAACTGAAACGGCGGAAATTTGTCTTTTTCATCAGAGGTGGATAAGAACTTTTGACACCCAACCATTTGGTCAATTGTGCATTAAATATGGCCTAGTATTTTAGAAAATTGATTTGGTCCAATTTTGCAACAAATATATGGTAGGTCCTTCACACAAAAAAACTCAATTCGGGCACTCGGAAAATGGAAAATGAATTTTCCGTGCAAAGAAAATGAAAACTCCCTTAGGAAACATTGTTTGGAATTCCAAGATGCACCCTTGTGCACAATATGAGATCATTTGAACAAACTATGCCATGAATGTGGCCATAAGATTGATCATTTGGCTTGAAAACCCTGAATCTTCACGCATGATAGCTCATTTCTGAGAACACTTTTTTAAAATAATTGTTGTATTACAAGTTTATTATTTTTCCTGAAAACTTGGTCACATATAATGACACAATGTGAAGGTTTTCCATTTTTTATTTTTTTGAATATTTTATGCCCGCTTCGAAATGCGATCAAAACGGCGGGCTTGACCGTTCCTAGCTAGTGGTTGAATCTTGGAAATATTTTGATGTTTCTATGATTAAATAGATATTTATGTACCTAGAAATGATTTTTTGAAAAAAATAAAGAGCAAACTATGAGGTAGCTGCAGTTCAAATTTGACCCGCTTCCTACTTAATCGGCGGGAATTTGTCTTTTTCACCAGAGGTGGATCAAGGCTTTTGACACCCAACCATTTGATAAATTGTGAATCAAATATGGCCTAGTATTTTAGAAAAATGATTTGGTCCAATTTTGCAACAAATATATGGTAGGTCCTGCACAAAAAAAACTCAATTCGGGCACTCGGAAAATGGAAAATGAATTTTCCGTGCAAAGAAAATGAAAACTCCTTTAGGAAACATTGTTTGTAATTTCAAGATGCACCCTTGTGCACAATATGAGATCATTTGAACAAACTATGCCATGAATGTGGCCATAAGATTGATCATTTGGCTTGAAAGCCATGAATCTTCACGCATGATAGCTCATTTATGAGAACACTTTTTAAAAATAATTGATGTATTACAAGTTTATTATTTTTCCTGAAAACTTGGTCACATATGATGACACAATGCGAAGGTTT
This sequence comes from Triticum dicoccoides, assembly GCF_002162155.2. NCBI lineage: Eukaryota > Viridiplantae > Streptophyta > Magnoliopsida > Poales > Poaceae > Triticum > Triticum dicoccoides. Next base: position 152,370,981 of record NC_041392.1, on the reverse strand, counting down.
TCAATTTTTTGATTTTTTTTCAATTTTTTATGCCCGTTTCAAAATGCGGTCAAAACGGCGGGCTTGACCGTTCATAGCTAGTTGTTGAATCTTGGAAACCTTTTGATATTTCTCTAATTAAATAGATAGTTATGTACCTAGAAATGATTTTTGGAAAAAATAAAGAGCAAACTATGAGGCAGCTACGGTTCAAATTTGACCCGCTTCCTACTGAAACGGCAGAAATTTGTCTTTTTCACTAGAGGTGGATCAAGACTTTTGACACCCAACCATTTGGTCAATTGTGCATTAAACATGACCTAGTATTTTAGAAAATTGATTTGGTACAATTTTACAACAAATATTTGGTAGGTCCTTCACAAAAAAGGCTCTTCTCGGGCACTCGAAAAATGATTAAAAATAGTTAGAAGGATAAAAATGCATGCCAATTGGCGATCATCGAAAAATGTGGTCTAACTTGAGAGAAAATTTTAGTTGTTCCATTCTTAAATATTTTGATAGCTGCTTCAAAAAATACCCATAGTTTTAATACTTAGAAACTATTTTAAACCATAAATTTTCTAAGCCAATCAGGGCTCATCCCACGGATCACCCCCCTTAGCCGATCTGAACCGTCCGTTCTAGCTGATCTGACCGTCCACCTCTCAGCAGACCAATCCAAACCCTAGCAGCCCGCGCCTGCCTCTCTCTTCCCCTCTCCGCTGCCTCGCTCTTTCCCCTTCTCGATCCATATCCAACCCAAGCGCCCCGTCCCCTGCCACAGCCACGACATCACGGTCGTGCGCCACCCACCTTCGGATCCCTCCACCCGCTCGCGCCCTTGCTCCCTCTCCGCCTGCGGGGCCGCACCCCTCGCGCTGCTCCTCGACGACGCGGGGCTCGTCCAAGTGGCGAGCGACCGGTGTCGGCGGCACCAGCGTTGTCGTGAAGGGGCCGCGAGTGGCGGGCGACCCGCACCTCTTCCATCTTC
>NC_041392.1:152334324-152369717 GCF_002162155.2 Triticum dicoccoides | reverse complement strand
CGCCGCCGACCTCCTCTCCTCTCCCACCATCGACCTCCTCTCCCCAGCCAACCCCACCGACGAATTACGCGGTCTTCCCATCCCCGGGGGCCTCCTCCCTCGACCCCGTCGCCGGCGGCCCCTAACCTCTCCTCCTCTCCCTGGCGACTGGCGAGGGAGGATCCAGATCCACTCGATAGTGGAGCCCCGCCTCTTCTCCTCTCCGGTCAACATGGAGGTCCGCCGCGTCCAACCTCCTCGACGGCGCCCAGAACCCTAGGTGGCCCATCTCTTACTCCCATGGCCATGGCCATGGCGAGCCTGCAAGATGTGCAGCAGCAGGTCAGACCCCTCACCTTCTTCTTCTTCTTCTCCCTACCTCTGGTGTTCTTCCTCTCCACAACCACTGATGCAAACATGGTGGGAAGATATTGATTTCCCAGCCCGCCTGATGGCCCCCTCCCCTCGCCCCCGCGTAGATCTTCGAGTACAACGGCCCACCCTGCAGCCACTAGTCCGGGACGAGCGCAGCGCCGGTTCGGGTGTCCTGCGCCAACCAGAGCCCGCCCCAGGTGCTCGACAAAACGCCGGCTACATCCTCGGCATGTTCCCCTACCCGAGGTACCCATCCAAGCGCCTCTCCTCTCTGGCTCCCCGTATGGAATTCTTCATCGAATTGCTCGAGTCGCCTATGAATATGTTGCTACCTCGCCATGGATTTGTGTTTGAGTTTTGTATAAGAATAATGGATGGTTCTGCTGTTTCAGTTTCTCCACCTATGCTCAAATTGTTGGAGTTTGTCATGAGTTTCTCCAGTGTTGTACTGGCCATGCAATTGCACGTGGTGGTGTAATTAGGCTGTAGTCATGCAGTAGGATACGAGGCTCTAGTTTAGTTTTCTGTACAATATGTAATATTGAAGTATCCTCTGTTATGCGACAGCATATAGCCTAATATTTACTCTTCCCGGATGCATAAAGTCGTCCTGAAATTGAATCCCAGAGAATAAATGAGTTTGCAACCATTCCTAATTTTAAGTGAAGTGTGCTTCTGTATAAGTTGCTATAGATATAGCTATCATTGATGTTTATTCAAGATTAAGTATTCACTCCCTTCTAGTATTTCAGTTGTTTGTGGAGCACTTCAGAAACTAAAATGTACACATTTAAGCAGTCGTTCTCATCCAGTACTCCGTCCGCCCCCATAATATAAGACCTTATTGCTGCTTTGACCTTTCAGTTGCCTCCGCAGTTGATATGCAGATTTGATTTGTGGACATTCTTGTGTGTAGTTGACTGATTTATGCTCTGATTTGGTTGCAGGTGAGGAAGGTGGATATGCTCGACCGAGTCACCATCTTGCGGTGCTATGATTTGATTTGTGTGCTATTGTTGCTTGTGGTCTGCAGCCTGCAGGGTTCATACTGCTCCTTTGTGTTATTTTTTTTTGCCTTGAGATTGTTTCAAGATTCAGAAGTGAGCAATTTTGCATGGCTTAGATTTTGATGCCTCTGAATTAGTAGTGCTACTTATTCCCAGGTCACAAGAGTCTGTAGCTTTTGAATTTAATTGTATGCATGCAATACTTAATGGTATTGTTGTGCAATTCGTACTGAGCATGCATCAATAGTAGGAGTGCTCAGTGCATGCATCAACAACTATCTATATGTTTGGTTTGATTGTTGGACTTGTAAATGTATGGGTTGGTCTGGGTTTGGTTTGGATTACAAACTATTGCCAGGTTGTCTTAATGTGCTGAATATTTTCAAATGTTGTGGCAGCTGGGATACTAAATTGTACTTAGTTATTTGATCTACTCATGTTCATGCTGCTTCTTAAGTGATTATGTTTATGTTCTTGCTACTAGTAGGATGGTCAATACATGCTTGTTATGTAACTTTAGATCTTTCGTGGAACTCCTGGTCCTTCATATCTAAAGTTATTTTGACATTCTGCATAGATTCTAACATTGCTTGATTGCTTATATCTTCCTTCTGAACCTACAAACCTTGATGCATAATTAGTTAATTACACACTTTGATATGTCCAACTGAACCAACTTTGTTAATTACACACACAGACACACACACACATATATATACATCCCCACACGTCAAATATATGGTGTTGTATTATGCTTATGCTACTTGTATCACTAGTGTTTCCTCTTGTTTTTTTAGGGTGGTCCCTCTTGTTTTTTAGGGTGCAACAACTGATGGTTATTTGTCCGAAACAAAAGTTAGTGAGTAACGTTGCTTATTTGATAGAACAAAAATGTCAGAAACAAATCACATTAATGTTTATGTGCTATGTGCTATGCTTTGCAGCTGCTGACCTCTTCCTATGGAGGAACAAGAAGATCTTTGTCGGGGTGCTCACGGGCGCCACCGCCATTTGGCTACTATTTGAGGTGCTGGAGTACCACCTCCTCATGCTTCGTGGCTACAACAGTACTTGTGTTGATGCCAAAATTAGAAAGCCGTTTTGCTCTGTTTCTGAAATATTTGCCAGCTGATCCGCCAAATGGTCTCTGCTAAATTCTGTTCATTAAGTGGCCTTCTTGATATTTAGCAATCTTGATGCCTCGTATAACTACTTGTTGAACTAGAGAATCGATTTGACGACTTGATCAATGGTTTTCTTAACAGTCAAGTTTCAGCATGTTTCCTGTTTGCACCCATTTGTCATAGCTGACAATGAGAAGATGCAGATTTTTCTCCATGCTGGCTTGCAAGCTGCACCTGAAATGTGGAATACCTTGGAGCACTACTTACTAAATTAGTTGCTTGCTCGATGCATCTTATCCAACTTCTCCATGAAGTATTCTGTTATATTTATTCAGTTTTTTTCATGCATCTATCTACTGGTGGTGACTATGCTGTCTATGAGATCCTACACCCGAGAGGATGTGGTGGAGCTCCAGTGTAGAGCTACTCATTTGATTCATTTGAAAAGATGAGTAATTCTTTTTCATTAACAAAAGCTTCTCATCTCTTTTCTTCTATTTTCCTCTCTTCTCTTCTCTTTGCTGCTGTTAAGTTAGGACTTTCTGATGATGATTGCTGTTGTTAGAAATCATGATTGCTTAGTTTAGTGTAGGACTTGCTGCTATTGTTGTCATATTCATACTGTATTTTCCAAAGTTTGATAGCACATCGTCCTTAGGATAAGTTCTTGATCAAAGAAATGGACTAAATTAAAGCATTCCCGGGAGTTGATGCTGTTCTAATTGACATGCTGCTGTTCTCAAACTGTTGTTGTCATTAACCTGATGTTGCTGTTGTTGTAGGAGAAGAAGGAGCACACCCAGGAGAAGAAGGAGCAAGCCCAGGAGAAAAAGAGCGAGCAGGAGAAGAAGGCACTGGATTGCTGCTGTTGGAGTGTTGAGGACCTGGGATCTGTGACGGCCCTGCACCGGCTCCCGCCCGCGGATGTCGTGCGGGCGGCCTGCGCCTGCCGCCTCTTGAGCACCGTCGCCTCCGACCGCGCCGTGCTGGAGGCCACCTTCCACGCGCCCTCGGGCATGCGCCACGTCCTCAGCGACCCGGCCACCAGGGCCTTCTGGCACGCTGCCTCCCTCGCCCAATTTGCGCTCTCGCGTGCCCTCCGTCGTGGGGTCACCGTCCCGGGCATCGCGCTCAAGTATTTTGTCCAGGTATCATCTGTCTAATCCTTCCTCCCTGCCTGAAGCTCAAGTATTGTAGCACATTCGTTGTTGTGGTCAAGTGCGACTCATATCCAGTTGTTTGCTCACATTATTATTTGGTTATGCCATGCTGCTGCCATTGTTTGCTTAAGCATGATTTGCTCCAACCTGGCATTGTGTTGTACTACTAGTACGTACTTCAATTGCATGCATGCATGTTTGTTGTTCCCTGAACTGTTTGACTGCCTGTAATGCATACGGCTTGTGTCTCGCTGCTCCCTTACCCGTTGTTCTTCATCTATTGTGTTAACTTGCACTGTGCTGGTACTTAATCATTTGCAAAATATATCTCAGTTTTCACTGTTATGAGAATGTTATATGCATGGTTTCATGTTAAATCTAAAGTTCTGCAGCAAATTTTCATCGTTATGAGAATTTTATATTCACGGATTCACTTGATTATGTGTCTAACTTTTCATAATTTATTGTTTGCATATGCTGGCTTTCATTCTTCAAAAGTTGGGTGTACAGGAGCTATAGGAAGACGAATCCCGAAGAAAAACTACACTAAACAATGCGTTTTAGCACACTGGAGATAGTTATGTGTATATTTAGTTGTATTCTATAGCTAAATACTAGAATTGTACTATGCTTGGCTGTTGTATGAAATATTGTGCCTTATTGGCTCTTTTTGAATCAAATTATCTATTTGCACAAATATAGAACTGACCTGTGGTACCCAAACAGCAAACTTGGTAATTTGGTTCCCATTTGACTAGTGGGACCTACTTTAAAATGGAAAAGAAACAAAAAAACTGGCAAGTGGGCTGGAAAAAGGCGAGGCCTAAAAATATGTGGACAGTAAAACAAACTTGGTAATTTGGTTCCCATTTGACTAGTGGGACCTACTTTAAAATGGAAAAGAAACAAAAAAACTGGCAAGTGGGCTGGAAAAAGGCGAGGCCTAAAAATATGTGGACAGTAAAAGGCTGTGGCCCAAAACATAAAAATTCTATTGGGCTGGGCCCATGTCGCTGACCAAACTTGAAAGTAAAAAAAACAATAAATGGGCTGAATTAATGGGCTCGGCCCATATAGATACCTAATTGGACCGGGCTGAATCTTTTCAACGACCTTTTCAATTGGTCGCAATTTTGCCACGTCGGATCCAACGTGGCCTGGGCAGACAGCCAGTGACCAAAACCAAAGGTCATGGGTTCAACGACCTTATGTTTTGGTCGTAAACGTCTACGGCCTTCTCACAGAGAAGGCCGCTAATTTCAGTTTACGACCGCCAGCTTTTGACCTTCTATTTTTTGTCACAAAAAGATCGCAAATGAAAAACTATGACCTTTCAGCGGCCAATAGTGAGGGTCACAAATTGACATATTTCTTGTAGTGCACTACTGCCTGGCCACAAGGCCTTGCGAGCGTTTCGTCAGGTTTGTCAACAGCCCCCACTACATGTTCGCTAAGGTGGACATCACCAGCGATGTAAAGGCGCTCAAGAATTCAGGCATCGCCTGCCAGAATCTTGTCGACATCCAGGGCCAATACAAGATATGGGTAGCAAGGAGCATGAGAAGGGCTCACTGGTTCACCTCGTCGAGGCCATCATCAACCCCTACTATAGAGACATGAAGGATTCGTGCAACAAGGACAAGTGTGCCTGGCACTCGGCCTGGATGGAGAAACTCGACAAAGCTCACATCGTGTACGCGGCCAAGGAGGCGTACACGAGCTACGACATGCACATGCGGATCGTTGACTTGAGAAAGTGCCTCCTTCCCCAAAACAGCCAGGGATCCAGCCGGAAGCAGAGCAATGGCAAGCATTGTCGCAACAATAAGTAGATGATCAGATCCTCGTTTCTCCTACTTTATTATGCATGTAATTGCTTGCTTTGGTGTGTGGAAATGTTATGTGTGTAGTTACTTGTGTAATTGTATGCTTAATTTGGTTATGCAATGTTGTATTTTTAAGTATATATGTTGATGCTCTGTAGATAGAGCGTAGATGTTGTGCGGGCAAAGAAAATCACATCGCACACGGACTAAACAATGTAACCCATCGGTGATGTTTTCATCAATCACTCACAATTGTATACCAGCAATCGTTTGCTCACAACACACACGACTTGTTAGCAGTAATCATCTGTGTTGTTATCGGTCTTCACACACGTTTCTGATTACACACTTGTTTGCCTCATATCACACACATCTAGTTCATTTGAACCGTTTCTGCTCTCATGTCTCAACGCAAACAGTTCATCCGAGTGAACCGCATGCCGTATATCGCACACACCTTTGATTTGGCTGACCATTTCTTTTGTGTTGCCTAATCACAAATAGTTCATCCGAGTGAACCGTATGTTGTACATCGCACACATCTTCATCTGGCTGCCCGTTTCTTTTGTTCCTCCTCATCGCAAACAGTTAATTGAGCTAAACTGTATGCCCTGCATCGCACACGCAACTAAAATCTGAACCGTTTTTGATGCATCCTCCATCACAAACGTTTTGCACCTTTTTTGATGGGTTTTTTACACCACCATTTGATATTATGGAATCACACATAGTTTTGTCGAAGGGTCTCTGATCATAGTGTCGCGTTAGCAGCATCCTGCAGTAGTGCTAGGTTATGACTGTCACATGATGAATATCATCCAACAAATTACCGATCCAATGCCCATGAATTTCTCTTATATTGTTCTTGCTAAGTTACTGCTGCTATCGTTACTTCTGCACTTGCTACAAAATTACTGCTATCACTGTTACCGTTACTATTGCTGTTGTTACTATTATCAAAACTATCATACTACTTTGTTACTGATCACTTTGCTGCAGATAATTAATCTCCAGGTGTGATTGAATTGACAACTTAGCTGCTAATACTTACAAATATTCTTTGGCTCCCCTTGTGTCGAATTTATAAATTTGGGTTGAATACTCTACCCTCGAAAACGGTTGCGATCCCCTATACTTGTGTGTTATCAAGACCTTTTTCTAGCGCCGTTGCCGGGGAGCATAGCTATATTTGTTGGGTCACTTGGGATTATTATCAATTTACCACTATGAAGAATCTAAAAGATGCTAAGACTAAGATTTATCCCTCTAAGACAAGGGGAGGTAAGGAACTGCCATCTAGCTCTGCTTTAGATTCACCTTCTGTTATAAGTAAACTTGCAACACCACCACATGCTATTAATCTTGATATGTCGCAAGTTATTGATGATGCTACTTCTTCTATGAATGATACTTATGATGATGCTAGTACCTTGCGTGATGATGATGATGTGCCACTAGGTGACTTTCTTGATGAACAAATTGCTAGAGTAAGAAAACATGATATTGTTGAAACTAATGATGAGCTTGAAACTGAAAATCTTGGAACACCAACTAGAACTAGCCCTCCTAGATATGAATTACCAAAGGTACCGGAAGGTTATGTTATGAATGAGGGGACAACTAGAGATATTCTTGCTTGTAAAGATAGAGATGATCTAGAGAAATTATTATGCAAGTATAAATAAAAATCCTTGAATGCTAGAATGCAATATGATCCTAAATTTGCTACTTCACCTATATTTATTTGTGATAAGGATTATGAATTCTATATCGACCCAGAGTTAATTACTTTGGATGAATCTGATCCTTTCCATGGTTATGAAACTGAAACTATTGTGGCACATCTTACTAAGTTGAATGACATAGCCACCCTTTTTGCTCATGATGAGAAAACCCGCTATTACTATATTCTCAAATTATTTCCGTTCTTATTAAAGGTGATGCCAAAGCTTGGTACAATACTCTTGCTCCTGGTTGTGTGCGTAGTCCCCAAGATATGATTTATTACTTCTCTGAAAAATATTTCCCTGCTCATAAGAAACAAGCTGCCTTGTAGGAAATATTTAACTTTGTGCAAATTGAAGAAGAGAGTCTCCCACAAGCTTGGGGGAGGCTTCTCCGATTGCTCAATGCTTTGCCTAATCATCCTCTTAATAAAAATGAAATACTTGATATCTTCTATAATGGACTAACCGATGCTTCTAGGGATTTCCTAGATAGTTGTGCTGGTTGTGTTTTCAGGGAACAAACTATTGGGCAAACTGAAGAATTATTGAATAACATATTGGAAAATTATGATGATTGGACTCTTCCTGAACCACCGCCTAAACCCACTCCGAAGAAGAGGGGTATATTACATCTCAGTCCTGAAGATATGCAAGAGGCAAAGAAATCTATGAAGGAAAAAGGTATTAACACCGAGGATGTCAAAAATTTACCTCCTATTGAAGAAATACATGGGCTTGATACACCACCACCACCTAATTAAGGTGGTAGAGGTAAATTCTCTAATGAAATTCAATGATAATGACAATCCTCACAATATGCATCCTAGTCAATGCCTTTATGAGTTTGAAAATTACATTAAAAAATAAGATCACTTCAATGCAAATGTTATGAAACAATTGAAATACAATTCTGATATGATTGCTCGCTTGAGTGACTTGTTATTTCGAATCTCAAATGATGTTAGATGTGTGGGAAAGCATGCTTCTATGGTTCAAACCCAGTTAGAACAAGTTGCTAAATCTTAAAGAGAGTTTCTAAATGAAATGAATAATAATATCAATGATCATGTTGTTAGAGTAATGACTAGAGGTGGTAGAATGACTCAGGAACCACTTTATCCTGAGGGACACTCAAAAAGAATTGAACAAGACTCTCAAAGAGTTAACATTGATGCACGTAGTCCTTCTAAAAAGAAAAAGAAGAAGAAAAATGATAGGACTTTGCATGCTTCTAGTGAACCTGAAGTAGAAAAACTTCCTAATAAAGATAATGAAATTTCTATCTCTGATGCTGAAACTCAGTCTGGTAATGAACACTCACCTTCTGATAATGAAAAAGATAATGGTGAGGTTCGTGAAAATACTCAAACAAATAATAAGGAACCAGACAATGATGTTGAGATAGAACCTGCAGTTGATCTTGATAACCCACACCCCCAAGAATACACGATATGATCAAAGAGACTTTATTGCTAGGAAACACGGTAAAGAAAGAGAACCATGGGTTCAAAAACCTATGCCCTTTCCACCTAAGTCAACTAAAAAGAGAGATGATGAAGAATTTGAATGCTTTGCTGAAATACTGCAGAGGCCAGTCTTTTTGCGTACTCGCTTGACTGATATCTTAAAAATGCCTCCTTATGCAAAGTACATGAAAGACATCATCACCAATAAGAGCAAAAATAACGAAAGCTGAAATCTCCAACATCCTTGCTAATTATACTTTTAAAGATGGAGTACCTAAAAAACATAGAGATTGGAGAATACCAACTATACCTTGCTCCATCAAAAGAAATTATCTGAAAAATGCTTTATGTGATTTGGGAGCTAGTGTTATGCCTTTCTCTTTATATAAAAGACTTGATTTGAATAAACTCACACCTACTGAAATATCTTTGCAAATGGCTGAAAAATCAACTGCCATACCTATCGGTTTTTGTGAGGATGTGCCCGTTGTTGTTGCTAATGTTACTATTTTGACTGACTTTGTTATACTTGAGATGCCCGAGGACGACAACATGTTGATTATCCTTGGTAGACCCTTCTTGAATACTGCAGGAGCTGTTATTGATTGCAATAAAAGCAAGGTCACTTTTCATATCAATGGTAATAAGCATACGGTGCACTTTCCGAAGAAACAATTCCAAGTGAATGGTATTAATATTATTGAAAAATCTCTGACAATCACTATTGGAAGTTTTCAAATACCTCTACCTACTGTTAAAAAGAAATATGAAATGCTTATTGTTGGGGACATACATATTCACGTTGAGGTAACTTAGTGATTTATGGAAGTTCTTCGGTTTCATGCTAATTGAAAGTGGTTGTTAATAAGACTTGATCAACCTTATTAATGGGTCATTTTTAGAGGTATGAAATTGATGAATTTAGTGAGCGCTACCTTCTGTCCCTACCTTTTGTTTTTTGTTTTCATTAGTTAAATAAAAAAATGCCATGTTTTGCCTATTTTCTGAATTTTCCGTGGAATAAAAAATGACCCAAAAATATAAGTTCTCGGAATGCTCTGAAAATTTAATACGATTTTTTCTGAATATTTATGAATTTTTGGTGCAAATAACATCAGATGGAGGTGCACCAGGTGGGCGCAACCCACCTGGGCGCGCCAGGACCCCCAGGCGCGCCCTGGTGGGTTGTGGTCCCCACGTGGGCCCCCTCACTTATCTATTCGTCCCACATCACCACCTACCTCCAAAAAAATCACCATTTCTCTCTCTCGTGTTCTTGCTCTCAAACCCATGGATTTTGATCTCTTTGCTCGAAGCTCCGTTTCCGAAACTGTTTTGGGGGATTGTTGCTTGGTACGTGACTCCTCCATTTGTCCAATTAGTTTTTGCTTTAGTGGTTTATATTTTGAATAATTAGCTACTCTTGGTGCTGCTTTAGATGAGCTTGCATGTTGAATTCTTAGAGTTCTAAGTAGTTTGAATGCTTGCTATGGCCTCTATGCATCCCTATGAGAAGTTGCTACCAATCTTGTAAAGTTTTGTTGAGAAAATTTTATGGACTAAAAATTTCAGAATTTTTGTTCAGGAAAACATGACTATCTTTAGGAAGTTTTCTTCCAAGAAGAACTCAAAGGGAGTGATTGGGGAGACATCTGACAGTGATCTCCATACCCGGAGAATGGCGGAGCTACGGACGTGCGAATGGCCGCATACCCCGTTCATGGAAGGGGCCGGAATCCTTCAGGTGTTTGCACAATATGCTGCTAATGTTGGCCTCACCGATTTCATCGCAACTGAATGTGAATAGTATCATCTCCTCACAAACTCCTTTGTGCAAAGTTTTAATTTACTTCCTAGGAATAATCCCCCTGAAGTGCAGTTTAATTTATACGCTGAACCCCATCAGATACCGCTTACTGAATTTTGTGATATATGCTTGATCCCTTCCGATGGGAGTTTAGCATAGCATAGGCCTGCAAACTTCGAAGGCTTTTATCGTACTCTATCTATATGGGATGAGAGAGGAGTGTCGAGTGACACTGCTACTACCTTGCATTTTCCTGCCGTTCATTATTTTGCTCTTTTGATCGCAAAGTGCTTGCTTGCTAGAGAGAAGGTGGGTGCACTCAGTGCCCCAGACCTTGTTGTTTTACGCAGTGCACTCCAAGGCAACACCACTTATAGCTTGGGAGCTATTGTGGCACGTCGCCTTCATATTAATAAATCCAAGGGTAAAATACATGGAGGTATTTACGCCACTCGTTTGGCGGCTCGCTTTAACGTTCAGATACGCTTGCATGATTATCCTTTGCCCAAGGTTTACCTAGATCGCACGGCCATGGAACACCACCAGCTTATAGCTGTCGATTACCCTAACATCCCTATTCTGTATAACCTGGTTTTCCGTGTGAGAACTCGTGATATTATCCCATTGCCTGCACCTGCTTTGTTTGATCCTATTGCCAGGGTGGATACAGGGTTATGCCTGCGGACATCATCGCCTACCGAAACAACCTAGCTGCAGCATAGGTTGAGCCTCAGCAGTGGGATCCACAGGTCCCCGCTCCTCAGTATTTTGACATGGGGCCCCATGGTTTCTTCGACTATTGATTACCAAGTTAGTCCAAAAGCCTAAGCTTGGGGGAGTACGTATTTCCACCAACTTTACATTCATGTTCACACATTTCATTTGTTGGTGTCCACACTTTTTCATTGTACTATCCATGGTAAAATTACTTTCTTGCTTTCTTCTTGTGTGTTTGAAAAACCTTGAGAAAATAGAAAATATTTCCTACTTATTTTTGATTTTTTTCTTTCTGGAGTGGTTAGCTATAGCACTAAAAAGAAAACTCAAAAAAGATTTCCTTGTTCTTATTTTGCTTGTTGGGAGCATTCTCGCGTAAATAGTTTTTCTCGTTTTTGCTTTTCCCTTTTATTTGCTTGTTCAAGAAAACCAAAAACTCCCAAAAATATTTCAGTGTATTTCTCTGAATTTCATTTCTTTTTATTGAGTCATACCGAGGAGAAGACCACGATGAAAATGTTCAGTGGCTCTCATATGCATAATTGCTACTCTAACAAAGATCCCATATTACTTTCACTACAGGAATTAGGAACTTCGTCGTCTGCCATGGTAGATGGGAAAGGCATGCATGGCGGATGGAAAAGGCCTTTGCCGTCTGCCAGCAGACAACAACACATCCAGCTGAACAAACTACGACAAAGGGATCGTTATCGTCTGCTGGCAAAACGCAAAGATGCAAAGGCCTTTGCCATCCGCTGGCAGACGGCAAAGGGCCTGGACGGCACACGTGGCAGCTTAGGTCCATTGAGGGGTTAATGATGTGCTTTGCCGTTTGTTGGCAGACGGAAAAGACCTTTGCATCTTTGCTGTCTGCCGGCAGACGGCCAAGTGCCCAAATAGGCCAGCCCAGATGTCCCCCCAGGTAGCTAGCATGTGGCATGCTATGCCGTCTGCTGGCAAATGGCAAAGATGCAAAGGTATTTGCCGTCTGCCAGCAGACGGCAAAGATGCCAAATAGGCGATCCAAGTGCACCCTAGGTTGCATAGGTAGCTGCCACGTGGCAGCTTTGCCATCTGCTGACTGATGGCAAAGGTCTTTACCACCTGCCAGCAGACGGCAAAGAGCCTGTACAGCCCTTGTTTTTTCTTAAATTCATTCAATTTCATATATATATATATATATACATACACACACACATATTTGAAAAATAATTTCAACAAGCATAACAACAATAAGTTTCCAACAACATATCCAACATATAAGGTTGATTTCATCGCGCTCACAAAACGATCTTAAAGTTTACCAAAACTCAAAAGTAATTCAACATTAATGGCGGCACAGAGTGCCTCCCTGAACATAGTGAACTTCAATATAATAGCAACACCTTAGTCTACTGGACTAGAAAACAACCATAGAATACATGATAATGATAAATCAGGTGTTTGTCGTCCTGGTGAAGATCTGCTGGCTGGAGTGGATTAACACCATCCTGATGAGCCCCCTCTCCATCAGGTCCTTGATGGCCCTGCGAGCCAGAGACCCGTTGATCTGCATGCAGGTAGACACAGGGTGAGAAAGATCATCATTACCATATAAACCAAACGAAACATATGACACACTAATATACATTTTTTGTACTTGGAAATGGCTGAAGAGTTCAAATTTTATAATTGATAGCAGTCACAAATTTGAAGCACAGGTACATGCGACAGCAAATAGCTAAACACGAACTTGTAGTGCTCTCCTCGATAGTAGTTCTAGTGCGCAGTTCAAGGCAAGTCAGGCACAAATTGTTGATAGTAAAGATGCAGGGACATGTTAATCAAGTGTTCAATAGCAGCATCAAACCACATTTAACTCTATGAAATGCTACAAATCAATGGTTATGTTGAATCACATAAAACACCATTAGCACTATGCCATGTCCAAATCAGACTATGAAATATATGTGACACTAGGCGAGGGAGTCCTGGATTAGGGGGTATCCGGATAGCCGGATTATATCCTTTGGCCGGACTGTTGGTCTATGAAGATACAAGATTGAAGACTTTGTCCCGTGTCCGGATGGGACTCTCCTTGGCGTGGAAGGCAAGCTTGGCAATACGGATATGTAGATCTCCTTCCTTGTAACCGACTCTGTGTAACCCTAGCCCCCTCTGGTGTCTATATAAACCGAGGGTTTAGTCCGTAGGGACAACAACAATCATACCATAGGCTAGCTTCTAGGGTTTAGCCTCTTTGATCTCGTGGTAGATCAACTCTTGTACTACTCATATTATCAAGAACAATCAAGCAGGACGTAGGGTATTACCTCCATCAAGAGGGCCCGAACCTGGGTAAACATCGTGTCCCCTGCCTCCTGTTACCATCCGCCTAGACGCACAGTTCGGGACCCCCTACCCGAGATCCGCCGGTTTTGACACCAACATTGGTGCTTTCATTGAGAGTTCCTCTGTGTCGTCATCATTAGGCTTGATAGCTACTTCGATCATCGATAGCGATGCAGTCCAGGGTGAGACTTTTCTCCCCGGACAGATCTTTGTATTCTGCGGCTTCGCACTACGGGCCAACTCGCTTGGCCATCTGGAGCAGATCGAGAGTTACGCCCCAGGCCACCAGGTCAGGTTTGTAAGCTTAAACTACACAGCTGACATCCGCTGAGACTTGATCCTTGACGGATTCGAGCCCCTGCCGAGTGCGCCGCACGGTCACGATGAGCATGATTTAGCTCTACCATCAGACAGTGTTCAGGAGATCGCACCGGCAACCGCTCCGACCCTCAATTCAGAGCCAATTGCGCCATCCATGGACGGGTGGATAGACCCTGCCACGGAGGTCGTATTCTCAGTGGCGATCGAGCCGAGTATCGACCTTACCTTTCACGGGAGCCGTGACGCCGAACTGTCGGATTCTTCCCCGGCCACGGACTGCGAACCGCCTGCGCCCGAGCCCATCGAATCCGACTGGGCACCGATCATGGAGTTCACCTCCGCGGATATCTTTCATCACTCACCCTTCAGCGACATACTAAACTCATTAAGGTCTCTCTCCTTGTCAGGAGAGTCCTGGCCGAACTATGTCCGGCAGGATTGGGATGCGGATGACGAAGAAATTCGCCGCCCACCCACCACCCACTTAGTAGCCACTATCGACAATTTGACCGACACGCTCGACTTCGACTCCGAAGACATCGACTGTATGGACGACGATGCAAGAGACGAACAGGAACCACTGCCCACAGGGCACTGGACAGCCACCTCATCATATGATATATACATGGTGGACACACCCAAAGAAGGCAATGGCGACAGGACAACGGAGGATGACCCCTCCAAGAAGCAACCCAAGCGCCGACGACAGCGGCCCCGCTCTAAGTCTCGCCAAAGCAAAAGCAGTGATACCGGCACAGGAGATAAGAGCACTCCGGACAGTGCCGAAGATGACGACAATCCCCTCCAGCAAGATTTAGAGCAGGAGGATGGAGAAGCCAATCCTCCCGAGAGAGCGGCAAATGGAGAGGCGGAGGATGATAATTACATGCCTCCCGTCGAAAACGAGGCAAGCCTCGATGATGATGAATTTGTCATGTCTGAGGATCCCGTCGAGCAAGAGCGCTTCAAGTGCCGGCTTATAGCCATGGCAAACAGCCTTAAGAAAAAGCAACAGCAGCATCAAGCTGATCAAGATTTGCTAGCTGACAGATGGACTGAAGTCCTTGCGGCCGAGGAATATGAACTCGAACACCCCTCCAAGAGTTACCCAAAGCGCAGGTTGCTACCTCGACTGGAGGAGGAAGCATTAAAACCTACATCTCTAGCGTATGACGAGGCTGGTCGGCCACCTCGTGGCCGCGACAGAGAGGCATTTCAGCCAAAAGCTCAGCCCACACCCCGACGCCACTCAAATAAAAATGTCAAGGCACAGGTAAACACGCTAGACCTACGAGGCATATTGGAGGACAAAGCAAAACACGCAAGATCGATCTACGGATCATGAGGGCGCGCCACTACGCGAGACAATAACCGTCACGCCGGATACAGTAAAAGTAAATCCGGCCCGGCCGAACACAGCGGACAAGACTCATTTGAGCTGCTTCGCGACATATCCCAGTGCAGAGGCGCCGCACACCCCCTATGCTTCACAGACGAAGTAATGGATCACCAAATCCCAAAGGGTTTCAAACCCGTAAATATCGAATCATACGACGGCACAACAGATCCTGCGGTATGGATCGAGGACTTCCTCCTGCACATCCACATGGCCCACGGTGACGATCTACATGCCATCAAATACCTCCCACTCAAGCTCAAAGGACCAGCTCGGCATTGGCTCAACAGCCTGCCAGCAGAATCCATTGGCTGTTGGGAAGATCTGGAAGCCGCGTTCCTCGACAACTTCTAGGGCACTTATGTGCGACCACCAGATGCCGATGACTTGAGCCACATAATTCAGCAGCCAGAGGAATCGGCCAGGCAATTCTGGACATGGTTCCTGACAAAGAAAAATCAAATCGTCGATTGTCCGGATGCAAAGGCCCTAGCAGCTTTTAAGCACAACATCCGCGACGAGTGGCTCGCCCGGCACCTTGGCCAGGAAAAGCCAAAATCTATGGCAGCCCTCACGACACTCATGATCCGCTTTTGCATGGGAGAGGACAGCTGGCTGGCTCGCAGCAATAATATATCAAAGAACTATGGTACTTCGGATACCAAGGATAGCAATGGCAGGTCACGTCACAACAAACACAAGCGCCACATCAACAACGACAATACGAGGATACAGCAGTCAATGCCGGATTCAGAGGCTCTAAACCCGGTCAGCGGAAAAAGCCATTCAAAAGAAGCACTCCGGGCCTGTCCAGTTTGGACCGTATACTCGATCACTCGTGTCAAATACACGGCTGATACGTCTCCAACGTATCTATAATTTTTGATTGCTCCATGCTATATTATCTATTGTTTTGGGCAATATTGGGCTTTAGTTTCCACTTTTATATTATTTTTTGGGACTAACCTATTAACCGGAGGCCCAGCCCAGATTTGCTATTTTATGCCTATTTCAGTGTTTCGAGGGAAAGGAATATCAAACGGAGTCAAAACGGAACAAAATCAACTAGAGAAGTTATTTCTGGAAGGAAACCTACCGGATAGACTTGGACCCTATGTCAGAAGATGAAGGAGGTGCTCACGAGGGTAGGGGCGCGCCCCCCTGCCTCGTGGCCCCCCCTTCGGTCCACCGACGTACCCCTTGTACCCATATATACCTACGTATCGTAAAACTTCCAGAACGGAGAATAGATCGGGAGTTCCGCCGCCAGAAGCCTCCGTAGCCACCGAAAGCCATTCTAGACCTATTTCGGCACCCTGCCAGGGGGAATCCTTCTCCGGTGGCCATCTTCATCATCCCGGTGCTCTCCATGACGAGGAGGGAGTAGTTCTCCCTCGGGGCTGAAGGTATGTACCAGTAGCTATGTGTTTGACCTCTCTCTCTCTCTCTCGTGTTCTTGAGATAATACGATCTTGATGTATCGCGAGCTTTGCTATTATAGTTGGATCCTATGATGTTTTCTTTCCCCCTCTACACTCTTGTAATGAATTGAGTTTCCCCTTTGAAGTAATCTTATCGGATTGAGTCTTTAAAGATTTGAGAACACTTGATGTATGTCTTGCCATGGATACCTGTGGTGACAATGGGATATCACGTGATTCACTTGATGTACGTTTTGGTGATCAACTTGCGGGTTCCGCCCATGAACCGATGCATAGGAGTTGGCACACGTTTTCGTCGTGATTCTCCGGTAGAACTTTGGGGAACTCTTTGAGGTCCTTTGTGTTGGTTGAATAGATGAATCTGAGATAGTGTGATGTATATCGTATAATCATGCCCACGGATACTTGATGTGACATTGGAGTATCTAGGTGACATTAGGGTTTTGGTTGATTTGTATCTTAAGGTGTTATTCTAGTACGAACTCTAGGGCTGTTTGTTACACTTATAGGAATAGCCCAACGGATTGATTGGAAAGAATAACTTTGAGGTGGTTTCGTACCCTACCATAATCTCTTTGTTCGTTCTCCGCTATTAGTGACTTTGGAGTGACTCTTTGTTGCATGTTGAGGGATAGTTTTATGATCCAATCATGATATTATTGTTGAGGGAACTTACACTAGTAAAATTATGAACCCTAGGCCTTATTTACACACATTGCAATACCGTTTACGCTCACTTTTATCATTAGTTACCTTGCTGTTTTTATATTTTTCAGATTACAAAAACTATTATCTACTATCCATATTGCACTTGTATCACCATCTCTTCGCCGAACTAGTGCACCTATACAATTTACCATTGTATTGGGTGTGTTGGGGACACAAGAAACTCTTTGTTATTTGGTTGCAGGGTTGCTTGCGAGAGACCATCTTCATCCTACGCCTCCTACGGATTGATAAACCTTAGGTCATCCACTTGAGGGAAATTTGCTACTGTCCTACAAACCTCCGCACTTGGAGGCCCAACAATGTCTACAAGAAGAAGGTTGTGTAGTAGACATCAAGCTCTTTTCTGGCGCCGTTACCGGGGAGGTGAGTGCTTGAAGGTATATCTTTAGATCTTGCAATCGGGTCTTTTAGTTTATTGTTTTATCACTAGTTTTATAAAAGAAAATTACAAAAAAATTGAATTGGGTTTGTCTCATACGCTTCATCTTTTTAATATCTTTCGTGAGTATGATGGAAAGGATAATTGTTCTCAAGTGCTAGAAGAAGAAATCTATAAAATATTTGGCACTAAATATTTGAATGATGAGCATGATTGCAATGTTGTTAGTACGAATTCTTTGAATATCCATGATGCTAATGATGATTGCACTAGTTATGATGAAAATGCCTCCTATAAACATGTCAATTTTTGTGGAGTAGACTGGGTTTGCAAGTACACACCAAATAGGGAAGATAGATATTGCAAGAGGCATAAGTACTTAGAAACCAAATTGTTGCAAGAAGAGCTAGATGAATGTGCTGAAAATTTATCTTTTCTTAGCCCTACTTGTGAACTTTGCAATGAACGTGATCATCTTAGTACCCAATGCAAATTGTTTCATGAGCGTATCGTGTCCAAAAATTGTGATGACTTGATTTCCCTTGCACATCATAATGAACTTAGTTTGCTCTTGGGTTATGAAGAAATTAAACGTAGAACTAAGGATATTCCAAAATTTTCCCTTGATAAAGTTCTTCATTTTGATCTAGAGGAAATTTATATGTATTGCGCAGTGAATTGCATTGAAAATCCTTATATTGCCAACTACATAAAGAAAAGAAAACAAATAGAAGATGAAGAGAATGCTAACGAAAGGGAAGAGACTTCCCAATATCCTCCTATTATTTCTTATGATGAATCAGGTAACGAGGATGAGCCTCCTATTCAACCAATCTCATTAATAAGGAGCTCCAAAAAGAGGATTGAACCCACACATGATGTGGTGAATAAGAAGAAAAGAAAAAGGAAGAGAGGTAAAAAGATATCTCTCCCAAATAATGCTGCTCCTATTACTATTGTGCCTCATGAAAATATAATTGTGGAAGATAATGATACTTCTTATGATCTTGAAAATCTTTTTGGCACTTGCCTGGACGAATATGATAATTGCTATACTATTGGTGCTATCCATACTATTAATGATGAGAGTGATTATACTTATGATATGAAAAGGCCCAAGCTTGGGGATTCTATGTTTGATGAAGATGATGTTTTTGAGAATATATCTGCTACAATTAATGTTTGTCCCAAGCTTGGGGAAGCTATGATTAATAATGATGATATTTTTAGTCTCCCAAGTTTTGATATGCAGGTTTATAATGATGATAGCATGCCTCCTACTTATGATGATTATTGTGATGATACTTACGCTATAAAAAGTAGTGATTATATTTATAAAACTTGTCATGATTATGATTACCCCTTCTCTGAATATTACTCTTTTAATGTGGAAGCAATTTATAGTATTCAAGTCTCTTATGATGCTCCCACTATTATTCATGAGAAGAATTTTGCTTATGTGGAGAGTAATAAATTTTCTATGCTTGTAGATCATGAAGAGAATGCTTTAGGTACTGGTTATATTGTTAAATTAATTCATGATGCTACTGAAAATTATTATGAGGGAGGAATATATGCTTGTACGAATTGCAATAATATCAAGTTTCCTCTCTATGTGCTTAAAGTTTTGAAGTTATGCTTGTTTTGCCTTCCTATGCTAGTTGATTATTGCTCCCATAAGTTGTTTGTTCACAAAATACCTATGCATAGGAAGTGGGTTAGACTTAAACTTGTTAGTCATATTCTTCACGATGCTCTCTTTATGTTTCAATTCTTATCCTTTATGTGAGCATCATTGTCATTATCATGCCTAGCTAGAGGCGTTAAACGATAGCGCTTGTTGGGAGGCAACCCAACTTTATTTTTGTTCCTTGCTTTTTGTTCCTGTTTAGTAATAAATAATTCATCTATCCTATGCTTATATGTGGTTTTATGCTTTTAATTAGTGTTTGTGCCAAGTAGAACCTTTGGGAAGACTTGGGGAAAGTCTTGTTGATCATGCTGTAAAAAACAGAAACTTTAGTGCTCACGAGAACTACTGCCATTTTTATTTGGAGAGTGATATTTAGTTAATTATTTTTGCAGATGATTAATAGATAAATTCCTCAGGTCCAGCAATTTATTTGACAATTTTATGAGTTCCAGAAGTATACGTTTGATCCAGATTACTACAGACTGTTCTGTTTTTGACAGATTCTGTTTTTCATGTGTTGTTTACTTATTTTGATGAATCTATGGCTAGTAAAATAGTTTATAAACCATAGAGAAGTTGTAATACAGTAGGTTTAACACCAATATAAATAAATAATGAGTTCATTACAGTACCTTGAAGTGGTGATTTATTTTCTTATACTAACGGAGCTTACGAGTTTTCTGTTAAGTTTTGTGTTGTGAAGTTTTTAAGTTTTGGGTAAGGATTCGATGGACTATGGAATAAGGAGTAGAAAGAGCCTAAGCTTGGGGATTCCCAAGTCACCCCAAGGTAATATTCAAGGATAGCCAAGATCCTAAGCTTGGGGATGCCCCGGAAGGCATCCCCTCTTTCGTCTTCGTTCATCGGTAACTTTACTTGGAGCTATATTTTTATTCGCCACATGATATGTGTTTTGCTTGGAGCATCAATTTATTTTGTTAGGATTTTATTGATGTTATTTAGAACAATGTTTTGCATCTTTTATTTCAATAAAAGTGGCATTGATAGCCTTTACTATGCCTATGTTACAAGTATACATGTTGCTGTTTGAAAACAGAAAGTTTACCGCTGTTGCAATAATTCCCTAGAAAAGTCAGAATGTGATAAAATTTTGAAACATTTTTCATATTAAGCTCTGATAAATTTACTACGGTGGGAATTTTCTTTCATAATTTTTGGAGCTAGGGAAGTATGGATGTTTCTGCATTCTTTAGAGACTATCCTGTTTAGGCAGATTGCTGTTATGTTTGCATTGTTTGCATATGTTTGCTTCTTTAATGATTCTATTTGAGGATAGGACTATTAAATATGCAGAGACATTTAGTATGAAATGTAGAATAATAATTTTAGTGATTTGCTACAGTAGATTATGATAAGGTTTTGGCAATGGTTTATACTAACTTATCTCATGAGTCCTTGTTGAGTTTTGTGTGGATGAAGCTTTTGAGATTTAGGGAGACCGTGATATGAGAGGAATTAAGGAGACACAAAAGCTCAAGCTTGGGGATGCCCAAGGCACCCCAAGATAATATTTCAAGAAGTCTCAAGCATCTAAGCTTGGGGATGCCCCGGTTGGCATCCCACCTTTCTTCTTCAACAACTATCGGTTAGTATCGGTTGATCCTAAGTTTTTGCTTCTTCACATGATATTTGCTATTCTTAGAATGTCATTTTCTTTTGCTTTGATTGATGTTTGAATAAAATACGAAGATCTGAAATTATTAAATGTTAGAGAGTCTTCACATATTTGCATAATTATTCAACTACTCATTGATCTTCACTTATATCCTTCGGAGTAGTTTGTCATTTGCTCTAGTGCTTCACTTATATCTTTTAGAGCATGGTGGTAGTTTTATTTTGAATAAATAGATGAACTCTCATGCTTCACTTAGATTATTTTGAGAGTATTAATAGCATGGTAATTTGCTTAAAATCCTAATATGCTAGGTATTCAAGAATAATAAAATTCTCTTATGAGTGTGTTGAATACTAAGAGAAGTTTGATACTCGATGATTGTTTTGAGATATGAGGATGGTAATATCAGAGTCATGCTAGTTGAGTAGTTGTGAATTTTAGAAATACTTGTGTTGAAGTTTGTGATTCCCGTAGCATGCACATATGGTGAACCATTATGTGATGAAGTCGGAGCATGATTTATTTATTGATTGCCTTCCTTATGAGTGGCGGTCGGGGACGAGCGATGGTCTTTTCCTACCAATCTATCCCCCTAGGAGCATGCGCGTAGTACTTTGTTTCGATAACTAATAGATTTTTGCAATAAGTATGTGAGTTCTTTATGACTAATGTTGAGTCCATGGATTATATGCATTCTCACCCTTCCACCATTGCTAGCCTCTCTAGTACCGCGCAACTTTCGCCGGTACCATAAACCCACCATACACCTTCCTCAAAACAGCCACCATACCTACCTATTATGGCATTTCCATAGCCATTCCGAGATATATTGCATGCAACTTTCCACCATTACATTATTATGACACGCTTCATCACTGTCATATTGCTTTGCATGATCATGTAGTTGACATCGTATTTGTGGCAAGGCCACCGATTCTTTCATACATGTCACTCATGCATCATTGCACATCCCGGTACACCGCTGGAGGCATTCATATAGAGTCATATCTTGTTCTAAGTATCGAGTTGTAATTCTTGAGTTGTAAGAAAAATAAAAGTATGATGATCATCATTATTAGAGCATTGTCCCAGTGAGGAAAGGATGATGGAGACTATGATTCCCCCACAAGTCGGGATGAGACTCGGGACGAAAAATAAAAAAAAGAGGCCAAAGAAGCCCAAATAAAAAAAGAGGCCATAAAAAAGAGAAGGCCCAAATAAAAAAATAAAAAAATGAGAGAAAAAGAGAGAAGGGGCAATGCTACTATCCTTTTACCACACTTGTGCTTCAAAGTAGCACCATGATCTTCATGATAGAGAGTCTCCTATGTTGTCACTTTCATATACTAGTGGGAATCTTTCATTATAGAACTTGGCTTGTATATTCCAATGATGGGCTTCCTCAAAATGCCCTAGGTCTTCGTGAGCAAGCAAGTTGGATGCACACCCACTTAGTTTCTTTTGAGCTTTCATAAATTTATAGCTCTAGTGCATCTGTTGCATGGCAATCCCTACTCACTCACATTGATATCTATTGATGGGCATCTACATAGCCCATTGATACGCCTAGTTGATGTGAGACTATCTTCTCCTTTTTGTCTTCTCCACAACCACCATTCTATTCCACCTATAGTGCTATGTCCATGGCTCACGCTCATATATTGCGTGAAGATTGAAAAAGTTTGAGAACATCAAAAGTATGAAACAATTGCTTGGCTTGTCATCGGGGTTGTGCATGATTTAAATATTTTGTGTGGTGAAGATAGAGCATAGCCAGACTATATGATTTTGTAGGGATAACTTTCTTTGGCCATGTTATTTTGAGAAAACATAATTGCTTAGTTAGTATGCTTGAAGTATTATTGTTTTTATGTCAATATTTAACTTTTGTCTTGAATCTTATGGATCTCAATATTCATGCCACAATTAAGAAGAATTACATTGAAATTATGCCAAGTAGCACTCCGCATCAAAAATTTTGTTTTTATCATTTACCTACTCGAGGACGAGCAGGAATTAAGCTTGGGGATGCTTGATATGTCTCCAACGTATCTATAATTTTTGATTGCTCCATGCTATATTATCTACTGTTTTGGGCAATATTGGGCTTTATTTTCCACTTTTACATTATTTTTTGGGACTAACCTATTAACCGGAGGCCCAGCCCAGATTTGCTGTTTTATGCCTATTTCAGTGTTTCGAGGAAAAGGAATATCAAACGGAACAAAATCAACTGGAGAAGTTATTTTTGGAAGGAAACCTACCGGATAGACTTGGACCCTACGTCAGAAGATGAAGGAGGTGCTCACGAGGGTAGGGGCGCGCCCCCCTGCCTCGTGGCCCCCCTTCGGTCCACCGACGTACCCCTTGTACCCATATATACCTACGCATCGTAAAAATTCCAAAACGGAGAATAGATCGGGAGTTCCGCCGCCAGAAGCCTCCGTAGCCACCGAAAGCCAATCTAGACCCATTCCGGCACCCTGCCGGGGGGAATCCTTCTCCGGTGGCCATCTTCATCATCCCGGTGCTCTCCATGACGAGGAGGGAGTAGTTCTCCCTCGAGGCCGAGGGTATGTACCCGTAGCTATGTGTTTGATCTCTCTCTCTCTCTCGTGTTCTTGAGATGATACGATCTTGATGTATCGCGAGCGTTGCTATTATAGTTGGATCCTATGATGTTTTCTTTCCCCCTCTACTCTCTTGTAATGAATTGAGTTTCCCCTTTGAAGTAATCTTATCGGATTGAGTCTTTAAAGATTTGAGAACACTTGATGTATGTCTTGCCGTGGATATCTATGGTGACAATGGGATATCACGTGATTCACTTGATGTATGTTTTGGTGATCAACTTGCGGGTTCCGCCCATGAACCTATGCATAGGGGTTGGCACACGTTTTCGCCGTGATTCTCCGATAGAACTTTGGGGCACTCTTTGAGGTCCTTTGTGTTGGTTGAATAGATGAATCTGAGATTGTGTGATGCATATCGTATAATCATGCCCACGTATACTTGAGGTGACATTGGATTATCTAGGTGACATTAGGGTTTTGGTGGATTTGTTTCTTAAGGTGTTATTCTAGTATGAACTCTAGGGCTGTTTGTGACACTTATAGGAATAGCCCAACGGATTGATTGGAAAGAATAACTTTGAGGTGGTTTCGTACCCTACCATAATCTCTTTGTTCGTTCTCCTCTATTAGTGACTTTGGAGTGACTCTTTGTTGCATGTTGAGGGATAGTTTTATGATCCAATTATGATATTATTGTTGAGGGAACTTACACTAGCGAAAGTATGAACCCTAGGCCTTATTTACACACATTGCAATACAGTTTACGCTCACTTTTATCATTAGTTACCTTGCTGTTTTTATATTTTCAGATTACAAAAACTATTATCTACTATCCATATTGCACTTGTATCACCATCTCTTCACCGAACTAGTGCACCTATACAATTTACCGTTGTATTGGGTGTGTTGGGGACACAAGAGACTCTTTGTTATTTGGTTGCAGGGTTGCTTGAGAGAGACCATCTTTATCCTATGCCTCCTACGGATTGGTAAACCTTAGGTCATCCACTTGAGGGAAATTTGCTACTGTCCTACAAACCTCTGCACTTGGAGGCCCAACAATGTCTACAATAAGAAGGTTGTGTAGTAGACATCAACGACACCCCCGACAAGCCAGCCAACCACACCAACAGGGAATGTTGGGTGTTCAAGCAGGCCGGCAAGTTAAATGCCGAAAACAAAGATAAGGGGTCACATAGCGATGACGAGGAGGAGCCCCGGCCGCCAAACACCGGAGGACAGAAGAGGTTCCCCCCACAAGTGCGGACGGTGAACATGATATACGCAACCCACATCCCCAAGAGGGAGCGGAAGCGTGCGCTAAGGGACGTATATGCGTTGGAGCCAGTCGCCCCAAACTTCAACCCATGGTCCTCCTGTCCTATCACCTTTGATCGCAGGGACCATCCCACTAGTATCTGTCATGGCGGATTCACCGCACTGGTCCTAGACCCAATCATCGATGGATTTCACCTCACTCGAGTCCTTATGGACGGCGCAGCAGCCTGAACCTGCTTTATCAGGACACAGTGCGCAAAATGGGTATA
Source organism: Triticum dicoccoides (assembly GCF_002162155.2). Classification (NCBI taxonomy): domain Eukaryota; kingdom Viridiplantae; phylum Streptophyta; class Magnoliopsida; order Poales; family Poaceae; genus Triticum; species Triticum dicoccoides. The sequence continues at coordinate 152,344,482 of NC_041392.1, read as the reverse complement.
GACCCCTTAAGGATCAAACCCACAAAAACGACCTTCAAAGGCGGCATACTAGGTGTAGAGGCCCATGGCACAGGCTCAGTCACACTGGAAGTGGTCTTCGGATCCCCGGATAACTTCTGAAGTGAGGAGTTAATCCTCGATATAGTCCCGTTCCGCAGTGGCTATCATGTACTGCTCGGGCGAACCGCATTTGCGAGATTCAATGCGGTACCGCATTATGCATGCCTTAAGCTCAAGATGCCAGGACCTCGGGGGGTCATCATAGTCAATGGAAACACAGAGCGCTCTCTCCGCACGGAGGAGCACACTGCGGCCCTCGTAGCAGAAGCACAAAGCAGCCTCTTCAGGTAATCCACCAGTTCGGTGATTAAACATCCGAACACAGTCAAGCGCGCCCAGAGTAATCTGCAACAAGACCGCCTGGCACGTTCTGAGCTCGCATAGCAATGCGGCCCCCACCCCAGTCCCAGCCAAACGGCGAAATCCGTGCCACGCGTACATAAGTATGCATTGATAATACCATGGGCATAGGTGGGGGGACACGACTACGGCATGCCCCAAAACGCGGCTCAACCGCACTAGGGGCTTCCTGCTTTGTTATTTTTTCTCTCTTTCAGGACTTTAATCTCTGGAAACCCTGTCCGGCAGTACGATTGTCGGGCACACGATACAACAACCAAGGAGGCAGAAAGCTACGTCGCATCATGGAACCCCCAGGTGGTCTCTAATAACGAGTGAAATACTTGCTTTAAATACTATTCTGCAGCTTGCCCTTGGAGGGGACATGTCAAATAGTCCTACTTTTTGCTTATCGCACTACTTGTATCATTATGCTTCGACACACCTTTTTGAATAAACAATGCATAGCACTGGTCTATTATAGCATTCTCTATTCCTTTATATATATATATGTTCATTCATGACATTCAACACCCGTACACTCTGGTACGGTCAATACGCCAGGGGCTTAAGCGTACCCCATAATACGGCGTGAGAAGTCCGAACACTTTCGACGGCGCGGCACCCCAAACTTATAGCATTATATGCATCAGCTCCGAATCATGTCTTGGGTCAATAGTTGGGTTTGACCGGATCCCATGTTTTGGTACCTTACGTTCCGCTATATCGGCTAAGGTAGCACTAGGAGAACTACTGCGATTGTGCCCCGGTTCATCTGGGCAAGCACCTCAGTAGAGAAAGCTAAAACTGACTGTCATGATAAGGCAAGAGCTGGTCGCTGTTCGAGAGGTCTCGAGTCCCTAAAGACTTATGCCGCTTAGGGCGAGGAGTCGGCTTTGTCCGGCTTAGGCGTGTATAGCGCTCCAAATTCAGCCTTCCGAATACTAGGGGCTTCGCCAAAATTTAAAATTGTAGACTTCTATGGCTAAGTGAGAGTGATAAAGCATACTAGTCCAATTGCCTTGTTCGTTGTGCTGAGCACCTCCCTCGAAGGACCCAACAATGGGAAAAGAGTGCTCAGATTTATCCCGAACACCCCAGCACTCGTGGCATGGGGGCAGAAGCCGGCGACTGGCCATCTCTCATATTTGATAAACAGCCGCACGGAAGGTAATATTTTAAATTCAAACAAGCGTTGCATAGCGCACATGAACAAGTTTTCATAATACAGGATCACATGAGCAAGTTCATCCAAAAATTACATCCTTCGCGCACTCGTCCGCCACAAGACGGGCTCCCTTCAGGACACCCTCATAATACATTTCAGGGTGGTGATGCTCCTTGCCCTACAGCGGCCCCTCCACCAGCTTCTCGGTGTCCATCTTGGCCCAGTGCACCTTCGCACGGGCAAAAGCCCGGCGTGCACCTTCGATGCAGACGGACCACTTTATGACTTCCAGTCGTGGGCAGGCATCTACAGGCCACCTCACCAGGCCGAAGTAGCTTCAGGGTCGCCACTTCGGTCGTGACCCCTGGCACATCCATGATGATCCTATCATTTTGCAACCACATCTTTATATATATAGACAAGGTATTACTTACCTTTGTTCTCCTCGAGCTGCCTCTTGGCAAGGCCGAGCTCTTTCTCGGACCGCTCGAGGTTCTGCTTCAGTGCGGCGACCTCCGCAGTCAGTGCGGCAGAGGTCAGCAGCGAAGCCTGCATACGCATACATACATACTTATATTAGACTCCTGCAGATATTATTTGATCCTCTATTCGACTTTTCTTTGTGAACACCAAACAGAGCATCAGGGACTACTATCTATGCGGTAATATTTTCCTATATTTTAAATACTTACCTCAAAGCATGTTAGAAGGCTGGCACAGGCTTCAGTCAGTCCGCTCTTGGCGGACTGAACCTTCTTAATCACCGCACTCATAATAGTGCGGTGCTCTTCATCGATGGAAGCGCCGCGAAGCGCTCCCAGCAGGTTGTACAGTGCCTCTGGATAGACAGAGGTCACCGGCACGGGCGGCTTGCCCCTCTTGGAAGGGGGCCTCCTGCCGGAGTCCGGAACCACTGGAGGTTCCGGCACGGTGTTCGGTTGAGGGCCGAACTTGGAGCCCTTGGGAGTCTTGCTCCCTTTGCGCCTGGAGTCCGGAAGGTTGCCTTGAGGCGCCTCCAGAACTATCTCCCCCCGGCTCGGTGCCCCTTGAGACAATACCTCGACATTGTCCATAGGGCGAGGAGAGGGGGCGGTTGCAAGTGATTCGCTATTCATATCCGACGATTCCAAGGAGCCGTCCGACGAGGATACGTCGATATGGGCTCGGGGCGGACTGCATAATCATATTCGACGTTAGGAGAAGCAGTGCAACAAAAGTATGCTATGAGTTACTCTGGTATCCGAATACATACGACTTCGCCAGGGGCTTGGCCCTGAGTAAGCACTTGCCTTCGCTGTCGGCGGCGGCGGTGGAACAGTCCAGAAGGAGAGTCCTTCCCTTCTTGAACCCTCCGGCCTCCACGGTTGGGGCGGCCTTCCTTTTCTTGTCTCCCCCGACTGGAGGGGGAGAATCTTCATCTTCCTCCTCCTCATTTTCACGGGAGGAGTGCGTCTCGGAGTTATCGGACGATGAGTCCGATACCACCTGGCGTCGGGAACTCTTTCGGGTTCCCGTGGCCTTCTTCTTGATCTTCTTCTCCAGCACCTCATAAGGAGCCGGGGTCCGCATCTCCGTCAGGAGAGCGTCTGCAGGGTCTTTGGGCAGAGGGGCGGGCAGTCAATCTGCTCCGATGTCTCCACCCAGTCTTGTCAAAGGCTTGGGAGCTCATATCCTGCACATGGTTAAACTATGGAAAATAAATACCCTACGAGATGTACAGAACTTACCGGATTCGCAGGGCGTGTTGCACTTAGCCTGCGGTCCTCGGTAAGGGGAGGGGGACCTCGGCGCCCTTGAACAGCACCTTCCAGACGTCCTTATGCGTCGTGTCGAAGAGCTCGCATAGAGTCTGGTGCTGGGCCCGGTCGAACTCCCATAAGTTGAAAGCCCGTTGTTGACACGGGAGGATCCGGCGGAAGAGCATGACCTAGACTATGTTGACAAGCTTGAGTTTCTTGCCTATCATGTTCCAGATACACTTCTGGAGTCCGTCTAGCTCCACTGATGAGCCCCAGGACAGGCCCTTCTCCTTCCAGGAAGTGAGACGCGTGGGGATTCCGGATCGAAACTCGGGGGCCGCCACCCAGTTAGTGTCGCACGGCTCGATAATGTAGAACCACCCCGATTGCCACCCCATTATGGTCTCCATGAAGGAGCCCTCGAGCCATGTAACGTTGGGCATTTTCCCAACATGGCTCCGCCGCATTCCGCTTGTTGGCCGCCTACTACCTTCGGTTTAACATTGAAGGTCTTTAGCCACAGGCCGAAGTGGGGCCGGATGCGAAGGAAAGCCTCGCACACGACGATGAATGCTAAGATGTTGAGGATGAAATTCCAGGCCAGATCATGGAAGTCCAGCCCATAATAGAACATAAGGCCGCGAACGAATGGATGGAGGGGAAACCCCAGTCCGGGAATGAAGTGGGTGAGGAAAACCACCCTTTCGTGAGGTTTCGGGGTAGGGACGATCTGCCCCGCGGCTGGCAGCCGGTGCGCGATATCCACGACTAAGTATCTGGTCTCGCGCAGCTTTTTGATGTCTCCCTCCGTAACAGAGGAGACCATCCACTTGCCTCCCACTCCGGACATGTTTGGAGAGGGTTGAGGAGAAGGATGTGGACTTGGGCGCTGGAGCTCGAGTGCGCGAGAATGGATGAGCAAGGAGGAAGAAGGCATGGGTAGAAAAAGGTGAACCCTTATCCCTTTATAAGGGCAGACTAAACTATGCGCCCCCACCAGCCTGGTAAAACTCGCTTATCCCCCAAGCGCCGTAATTGATGAGAATCCCGTAATAAGGGGACACGATCTCTGCTTCGATAAGACATGCCAAGGAAACCGCCTCGCGAAACACGCTGAGGTTGGTTGTGAAAAATGATTCGAATGGTGACCTGGCTGTGGTGTGATGTCACGCTGCGGAATGCGTCGGAAGATTAGATTTGTGAAAATATTATTCTCTCTACGGTTGTATGTGGAACTTCTTTTGCAGAGCCGAACACGATCCTCGTGTTCAAAATCTTCTGTGAAGTATTCGTAGGAGGAACCCGCCTTGCAAAGCCGAAAACAATCTGCACGCCGGACTCATCGTCATTGAAGCCTGGTTCAGGGGCTACTGAGGGAGTCCTGGATTAGGGGGTATCCGGACAGCCGGATTATATCCTTTGGCCGGACTGTTGGTCTATGAAGATACAAGATTGAAGACTTCATCACGTGTCCGGATGGGACTCTCCTTGGTGTGGAAGGCAAGCTTGGCAGTACGGATATGTAGATCTCCTTCCTTGTAACCGACTCTGTGTAACCCTAGCCCCCTCCGGTGTCTATATAAACCGGAGGGTTTAGTCCGTAGGGAAAACAACAATCATACCATAGGCTAGCTTCTAGGGTTTAGCCTCTTTGATCTCGTGGTAGATCAACTCTTGTACTACTCATATTATCAAGAACAATCAAGCAGGACGTAGGGTATTACCTCCATCAAGAGGGCCCGAACCTGGGTAAACATCGTGTCCCCTGCCTCCTATTACCATCCGCCTAGACGCATAGTTCGGGACCCCCTACCCGAGATCCGCCGGTTTTGACACCGACACTAGGCATAAATGATCACTACATGGTCATATCAAATCCACTACAGCCTAGCTATAACATGGCACACCATGAAAAATCTGCACAAAAACCATCAACAAAGATGCAGCAGCCGAATCCAGAATCCAAGGTAGTTAGAAGAAGAAGAAGAATTTTTCTTCTCTTTCTTTTTCTCCTCTCCTCTTCTTTGTCTTCTTCTTCTATCTAAGGTAGGTAAAAATGCCATTTTTAGCTAAGCTAGGTAAAAATGCTAAGTGTAGGTCATTTTAGAAATAAGCTAGGTAAATAGGTCATTTTGGAGATTAGTAAGGTTATTATGTCATTTTCGAGGAAAATAAGCTAAGTCTATGTCATTTTGGAGGTAACCAAGATTATGATGCCATTTTGGACCTAATTATGCTAAGTATGTCATAAATGAACTGAAGAAGCTAAGTATATGTCATTTTTGAGGTAACCTAGGTAGTTATGCCATTTTTGAGCTAACTAAGCATATTTATTCATTTTAGTGGACAAAATGGCAAGTGTAGGTCATTTTAGAGCTATCCTAGTTAAAATCGGCCATTTTGGAGGTAGGTAAGGTTATTTTGTTATTTTGGAGGAAAATAAACTAATTATATGATAGTTTGGAGGTAAACAAAGGTTATTATGCCATTTGTTACCTAATAAGTAAGGTAATTATGTCATAATTGAACTAGGTAAGCTAAGTATGGATCATTATTGAGCTATCCTAGGTAGTTATGCCATTTTTAGCTAACTAATATAAGCATATTAATTCATTTAGGAGGAAAAATGCTAAGTATAGTTCATTTTAGAGCTATCCTAGGTAAAAATCAGTCATTTTGGAGGTAGGTAAGGTTATTTTGTCATTTAGGAGGAAAAATGCTAAGTATAGGTCATTTTATAGCTATCCTAGGTAAAGTATGTCATTTTGGAGCTAAGTAAGGTTATTATGTCATTTTCGAGGAAAATAATCTAAGTATAGGTCATTTTGGAGCTAAGTAGGTCATTTCTTAAGCTAAGTATGCATTTGTTAAGCAAAACACTTGGGAAAACTTACCATCATCACGGAGATGAAGGACCGTCGGGTTTGCGCCAGTGCCAGACAAAGAAGGACCGGTCGGGGTTGCGCCAGTGCGAGACGGGTCAATGCTTGTCGGGAGTCATGCTGCACCAAAGATCATTTGCAATGTCTCATTAGCATGATGCAACTAAAATGTGAATACTAGTAACTAATGACTGTTCAAATGAAACTCATTGTGTCCGCTATACTAATCTGGGGCATCAGCGGAGGGGTCTGACCATTTTTCTCGCACATGGACTACACATTTTGTTTTAATGAGTTACTCATATTAGTTAGTAATGCAACGAACATTACGTGCATGATTTGGCTATAGGAGAAACTTACCATGAGTAGCTCGTATAGGGCCTGGTGAGATGCGTCGTTCCGGTTCCTCTCTGCCTCCAACTGACTAGCCGTCCTCTCCTCCAAGTCCCTCTCCCTCTGTGCCACCTGCCTGTTTGCCTCCGGCAAAAGCTCCTGGGCCCTAGCCTCGATGGTGAGCTCCATTGGCAATGGACAAGGCCTTATCTCAGGATCGGAGCTCGTCTGGCGCTTCTTGATATGTAGGAGAGTTCTAGGACAACGTATCAGTCCATCCCTAATGGCTACCGAACCATGGGACCTCCCGCCACTAGATATCATCACCGGCTCTAGATCAAAAGGACTCTGGCTCAGGTTAAAATCCTCCCCTTTCCTTGTCTTCCCCTCGTCTCTGTACCTCACGAGCTTGTTGTGGGAGGAGATGTTGGTGAAACTCTCTGGATGATTGAGGTCAAACTCAAAGAATGCCTTGGCCTGCTTGTACGGGCAGTATGGGCCATGGCATAGAGGTCGTACATCGGTGGCACGTCCTTCTTGTTGTGTCATGCCTAAAATAGAGGAACAACATATTAGTTAAGGTCTCAAGCTAGGATGAAGAATGAAATTGCATGAATCGTGAAGCAAACCACATACCTAGTGATCCCCGTACTCAAACAGGTTGGAGCTCCCTCGATGATGTGGCACACCTTGCATTTGGGCACTCTTATCCCTGGCCTTGTTGTGGACGGCTAGCCATTGGGGAGAGCACCACTCATCCACCAACGCCTCCCAACAGTCCATCCTATCCGCACACCATCTCGGGGGCACCTAAGTTAGACAAAGAGAAATTTCAGCGCTACGCCTATGAATCAAATCAAGGAAACTAAATACAAGGCCTTAAGAATAGGTAATTACCTTCATGTGCTTCTCCTTACTCAGATACTTGGCGCGGCACTTCTTCTTAGCCCTCTTAATGTTAGTCGAGGCGTAGTGGTCTCAAACAGCCTGCACCCCAGCCTTGTGTCGTAAGTTCTAAAGCAGGCGCTTGCACTCGGCTTCAAGAACCATAGTCGTGTCCGCCTTGTGTTCCTCAAGACACCTGTAGAAGGTCTGCAATCAAACAAGACAACATTGATTAGTACAATCACTAGGTACTGTTGATTTTTAATTATGTAAAGGAGAAATTACCCAAAATCGCCGGATCACAATGTCGGCCACCGTCTCGCACAAGACACCGTCGACCCTCTCCTCCAGCGGGGCCAGGGCAGCCACGTACAGCTCCCAGCTCAGTGCTAGCTATGGAACCTCACCCTCACCAGGCAACGTGACCCACCCCGAGAAGTGGCGCCAGCAAAGCACACCAAGGACCTGGTTGGGCCTGCGGACACCAGGGGCGTGTTTCCAACCCTTGCAGTATGACAAGTCCAACACATTAGATATTAATTTGAAGAAACATGAAGGCAAAAGGTTAAAAATAGTAAATGCACTTACTTCTCCCTGTTAGGCTCAATCAACCACCTCTGATCGCGGGTCAGCGGCACGGGCGAGAGCTTTGTACCACCATGCTGGTAGACCTTCTTGCCCCCCTCAACCTGCTCCTCCTCAATATAGCTATCGTCAGAAGAGGCATCCTCGCCACCATCAGCACGGCCACTAGCCTCCGGAGTCACGTGGGACAAAGACTCTGGGACCCGAGTCTCGTTAGACGAAGGCTCGTCGGCCCGAGGCTCATGGACCGGAGTCCGAGACGGGTCCACCTAAGACAGAGCACTCCGGTGGTTAGGAGAATCAGCTGGGGGTGGCGGCGAGGAAGGCGCAGCAGCCTTCCTACCTCTCCTGCCGCCACGTCCACCTCTAGCAGCCCTCTTCGTCTTCCCCCAACCTCTCCCGGCCAAAGAAGAAACGTCCGCCAGTGTCGTCATACTGTCTACCAGTGCTCTCCGAAGGTGTTGGGGTGGAATAATAGCACCCCTCCTAGCACGCGCCGAGGAAGGAGGCTCGGAGCACTCTCGATCCGTGCCCACCATCTGTCAATACCTGCAATCACAAAGAGTAAACGAAATTAGTACAACATAAACATAATAAAATATTTAAGTGTGTATCATCATTATGAACATAATAAAAAATTGAATACCTAATAACATGAACTAATTAATGATATATATGTACATAATTCACAAATATATGACCCCGTCGGCCTCTAGAAGGCCAAAGAGCACCTTTTTCGGGAGGTGTCGGGGGTCGAGGTGTCGTGTTGGGTGTCGGGGTGTCGTGTCGGGGGTCGGGGTGTCGGTGGTGTCGTGTCGAGGTCGGGGTGTCATGTTGGGGTCGGGGTGCCGTGTCGGGGTCGGGGTGCTGTTTCGGGGTCGCGGTGTCGGGGTGTTGTGTCGGGGTCGGGGTGTCAGCGTGTCGCGTTGGGGTCAGGGTGTCGCGGTCGGGATGGAAAATCCTCGACCCCTCAACCCCTTTTCCCCTCGACCCTCGACCCCTTGACACCTCGATCCACGACCCATAGACCCTTAACTCATTTTCCCCTCGATCCTCGACCCCTCGACCACTCGGCTACCCTCGACCCCTCGGTGACCCTCGACCATCGGCGACCCTCTTTTTCTACTTTTCCTACTTCTTTTTTCATCTTCTACTTATACTTCTTTTTTTCATCATCTTTTTTTTCTTCTTCTTCTACTTATTATTCTTTTTTCATCTTCTTTTTCTTCTACTTCTTTTTTTTCATCTTCTTCTTTCTTCTTCTTCTTCTTCTTCTTCTTCTTCTTCTCCTTTTTCTTCTTCTACTTATTGTTCTTTTTTTAACTTTCTTCTTCCTTTTTTTCCTTTTTCCCGTTCTTCTACTTATTCTTCTTTTTTCAACTTTCTTATTCTAATAATCTAAAACTAAACCTACCACTAACCTAAACTTTCTTCTTCTAATAATCTAATGTTCTTTTTTTCAACTTTCTTCTTTTTTCATCTTTCTTCTTCTTCTATTCTCCTCCTCCTCCTCGTCTTCTTCTTCTTCTTCTTCTTCTTCTTCTTCTTCTTCTTCTTCTTTATTTTCCTTTTTCCTCTGCTTCGTTTTCTTCTTCTTCCTACTTTTCCTTCTTCCTCTTGTCTTATTTTTCTTCTTCATTTTCCTTATTTTCCTTTTTCCTCTCCACTTCTACTTTTTTCTTCTTTTCTTCTTTCTTTCATCTCACAAAATGTACTAATAACCTAAAATATGACTAACCTAAAATATGACTAAATATAAAAAAACTAACCTACAATCTAAATCAACTAGTTAACCTAAATCAACTAATCAACCTAAATCAACTAATTAACCTAAATCAACTAAAATCTACTAACCTAAAATCAACTAAAATCTACTAACCTAAAATCAACTAAAATCTATTAACCTAAAATCTACTAACCTAAAATATGACTAAATATAAAAAAACTAACCTACAATCTAAATCAACTAATTAACCTAAATCAATCTAAATCAACTAATTAACCTAAATCAAAAAACAGCAACAAAAAAAGAAAGAAAAAAGGGAAGAAGCTCACCAAGGGCAGCTAGACGGAGCGACGCCGGGCGACGGGCGGCGGCTGGACAGAGAGGCTCCGGGCGGTGGGGGCGAAGCGGCGGTGGGCGGTGGGCAGCCTGAGCAACGGGGCT
>NC_041392.1:152276554-152333621 GCF_002162155.2 Triticum dicoccoides | reverse complement strand
GTGGGCGGCGGGCATGGGGACGGCGGGCCCGGGGGCGGGGCAGGTAAGGTGAGGGAAGAGAGAGAGGGGTGGGGCATGGGGCCGACCGTTTTTTAGTTAGGTTGAATTTCTTTGTCGTCTGCTAGCAGACGGCAAAGAGTGTAGCTAGTGGGGTGGGGCCGGGGGGAACGGTCGTTAGGTTGGCTACGCTCTTTGTCATCTACTAGCGAACGACAAAGAAAGTGGTCGTTAGGTGGTTCTCGTTAGTGGGCCACCCTCCCCCTTTGCCACCTGCTAGCAGACGGCAAAGATTCTATGCCGTCTGCTAGCAGACAGCAAAGTGCTAGCTGACAGCAAACATGATCTTTGCTGTCAGCTCTTTCTTTGCCGTCAGTTTTCTGTAAGCTGATGGCAAAGACCTTCTTTGCCGTCAGCTAGCAAACGGCAAAGAGCGGCTAGCGACAAAGATCCTGATTCCAGTAGTGTTTGTCTTCTCCTGTTGAATAAAATGTTTGCAGATTCCAGCTTAGTCCATGACACTCTTGCACTATTATTATTTCCACATCGTTCGGTCATGCAAGTGAAAGGCAATAATGACGATATTTGATGAACTGGCCATGGCAAAGAGAAACATGTATGAACTCGACTTGTTCTGTTTTTGTAAATATGTTTAACCTAGTATCCATGCTTTAGTCCATTATGATTAAACATGTTTGCAATGACAATTAGAGATTATAGTTTCTCATGCCGTGCATAAGTATCTAGGGTTGGGTAATGATTTATCTTGGATATTAACATCGCGTTAAAATGATTGTGATGTAGTATGATGATATGGCATCCTCCTCTGAATGTTCGAGTGGCTTGACTTGGCACATGTTCATGCATGTAGTTGAATCAAAACCAACATAGCCTCTATGATATTTATGTTCCTGGTGTTCATATCCTACTCATGCTAGTGTCCAATGTTACTTATGCATAATGCATGTTCATGACCGTTGTTGCTCTCTAGTTGGCCGCTTCTCAACCTATTTGCTAGCCTTCGCCTGTACTAAGTGGGAATTCCGCTTGTACATCAAAAACCTTGAACCCAAGTTATTCCAGATGAGTCCACCATACCTACCTATACGCGGTATTACCCTACCGTCCTAAGTAAATTTGCATGTGCCATCTCTAAAAACTTCAAATAAAGATCCTTTTGTGTGCCTGGATCATTCATGGAACGATAGGAGGTAGTTGGTATCTTCCATGCTAAGCGGGTTATTCTCAGGATGAGTGTTTATTCACTCACCATCGCATGAGAAAAGGGCGGTAATAGGGATGCCCAGTCCCAAACTGCAAAAAGAATTGTTCTTTCAAATAATCAAACAAAAACTCCAACGGAGTCATAACCTTTAATTTATCGTTTGGGAACGGCCACTAGCTTGCTTAGCATGGAAGATATTGATAACTGATGGTCGTGAAGTAAACAAGAAGGGTGCATGTCTCAAAATATCATTTACCTCTGTTTTAAAAACTTGAGCTCTGGCACCGCTACAAATCACTGCTTCCCTCTGCCAAGGGACTTTCTATTTACTTTTATGTTGTGTCATCACCTTCTAAAATAAGTGCCAGAACCTGAGAGCACTGCTGTCATGCTGATGCATTGTGTGTAGCTAATGTTGGGTGCACCATGACTGGATCTTTTCTACCATGAATTACAATGTTTAGTCGCTGCTTGAACTTTGGAGGTGCTCTGCATTTATGTTTTGAAGTCTCAGAAAGGGCTAGCGAGATACCACTATTGTCATATTATATCATGGTTGTTTTGATAACGTGTTGCTATTTGAGATATCTTATTATTGCTCGCTATCTGATTATGTCATTGATACGAGTTAATATAATATTTAAGAGTTATTGTCGGCATGGTTACTTATAATATTGGCTGAAAACCTGGGTGATGTTTAAGCTTATTTATGCAAACAAGAGCAAAAGAGTTCGTAAAAGTTTTTCTTTTTCACTTTCAGTTTATCAACTGAATTGCTTGAGGACAAGCACATGTTTAAGCTTGGGGGAGTTGATACGTCTCCAACGTATCTACTTTTCCTAACACTTTTCATCTTGTTTTGGACTCTAATTTGCATGATTTGAATGAAACTAACCCCGGATTGACGTTGTTTTTAGCAGAACTACCCTGGTGTTGTTTTTTGTGCAGAAATAAAAGTTCTCATAATGGAACAAAACTTTGCGAGGATTTTTATGCAATATATGAGAATTTCTGGATCCAAGAACCACCGGAGGGGGCACCTGGGTGGGCACAACCCACCAGGGCGCGCCCCCCCTCCAGGTGTGCCTAGGTGGGTTGTCCCCACCTGGTGGCCTGCAGACCCTGAAACCGACGCTATAAAATCACATATTACAAGAAAAAATCAGGGAGGAAGAATTATCACGTTCCACAAGACGGAGCCGCCATCACCTCCTGTTCTTCATCGGGAGGCCAGATCTGGAGTCCGTTTGGGGCTTCGAAGCGGGGAATCTTTGATCGTCGACATCACCAACCCTTCTCCATCTCTAATTCCATGATGCTCCCCACCGGGAGTGAGTAATTCCTTCATAGGCTCACTGGTCGGTGAGGAGTTGGATGAGATTCATCATGTAATATAGTTAGTTTTGTTAGGTCTTGATCCCTAGTATCCACTATGTTCTGAGATTGATATTGCTATGACTTTGCCATGCTTAATGCTTGTCACTTTAGTCTCGGGTGCCATGATTTCATATCTGAACCATTTATGTTATCACCATTATATCCATGTTCTAGATCTAATCTTGCAAGTTATAGTCGCCTACTACGTGTTATGATTCAGCAACCCCGGAGTGACAATAGTCAGGACCACTCCCGGTGATGACCGTAGTTTGAGGAGTTCATGTATTCACCGTGTGTTAATGCTTTGTTCCGGTTCTCTATTAAAAGGAGGCCTTAATATCCCTTAGTTTCCAATTGGACCCCGCTGCCACGGGAGGGTAGGACAAAAGATGTCATGCAAGTTCTTTCCATAAGCACGTATGACTATTTACGGAATACATGCCTACATTATATTTATGAACTAGAGCTAGTGTCGTATCGTCCTAGGTTATGACTGTCACATGATGAATATCATCCAAAAAATTACCGATCCAATGCCTACGAATTTCTCTTATATTGTTCTTGCTAAGTTACTACTGCTATCATTACTTTTGCACTTGCTACAAAATTACTGCTATCAATGTTACCGTTACTATTGTTGCCGCTACTATTATCAAAACTATCGTACTACTTTGCTACTGATCACTTTGCTGTAGTTAATTAATCTCCAGGTGTGGTTGAATTGACAACTCGGCTGCTAATTGCTACCTCTTGAGCACTGCGTTGGTTTTCCCCGAAGAGGAAGGGATGATGCAGCAAAGTAGCGTAAGTATTTCCCTCAGTTTTTTAGAACCAAGTTATCAATCCAGTAGCAGGCTACGCGCGAGTCCCTCGCACCTGCACAAAACAAATAAATCCTCGCAACCAACGCAAATAGGGGTTGTCAATCCCTATAGGGCCACTTACGAGAGTGAGATCTGATAGATATAATAAGATAATATTTTTGGTATTTTTATGATAAAAGATGCAAAGTAAAATAAAGGCAAAGTAAATAGCAAAGGAATGACTAAGTAGTAGGAGATCAATATGATAAAGATAGACCCGGGGGCCATAGGTTTCACTAGTGGCTTCTCTCGAGAGCATAAGTATTCTATGGTGGTTGAACAAATTATTGTTGAGCAATTGACAGAATTGAGCATAGTTATGAGAATATCTAGGTATGATCATGTATATAGGCATCACGTCTGAGACAAGTAGACCGACTCCTGCCTGCATCTACTACTATTACTCCACTCATCGACCGCTATCCAGCATGCATCTAGAGTATTAAGTTAAAAACAGAGTAACGCCTTAAGCAAGATAACATGATGTAGAGGGATAGACTCATGCAATATAAAGAAAACCCCATCTTGTTATCCTCGATGGCAACAATGCAATACGTGCCTTGCTGCCCTTACTGTCACCGAGAAAGGACACTGCAAGATTAAACCCAAAGCTAAGCACTTCTCCCATTGCAAGAAAGATCAATCTAGTAGGCCAAACCAAACTGATAATTCAAAGAGTTGCAAAGATAACCAATCATACATAAAAGAATTCAGAGAAGATTCAAATATTATTCATAGATAGACTTGATCATAAACCCACAATTCATCGGTCTCAACAAACACACCGCAAAAAGAAGATTACATCGAATAGATCTCCACAAGAGAGGGGGAGAACATTGTATTGAGATCCAAAAAGAGATAAGAAGCCATCTAGCTACTAACTATGGACCCATAGGTCTGAGGTAAACTACTCACACTTCATCGGAGGGGCTATGGTGTTGATGTAGAAGCCCTCCGCGATCGATGCCCCCTCCGGCGGAGCTCTGGAACAGGCCCCAAGATGGGATCTCATGGATACAGAAAGTTACAGCGGTGGAATTAGGGTTTTGGCTCCTGTTCTGATCATTTGGGGGTACGTGGATATATATATATATAGGAGGAAGACGTACGTCGGTGGAGCAACGGGGGGCCCACAAGGGTGGGGGCGCGCCTGGTAGGGTAGGGCGCGCCCCCTACCTCGTGGCCTCCTGTTACGTGCCTTGACATAGGGTCCAAGTCTCTCGGGTCTTATCTATTGAGAAAATCACGTTCCCAAAGGTTTCATTCCATTTGGAGTCCGTTTGATATTCCTTTTCTTCGAAACCCTAAAACAGGCAAAAAAACAGCAATTCTGGGCTGGGCCTCCGGTTAATAGGTTAGTCCCAAAAATAATATAAAAGTGGATAATAAAGCCCAATAATGTCTAAAACAGTAGATAATATAGCATGGAGCAATCAAAAATTATAGATACGTTGCAGAACTATTTAACCGTCATCGAACTTTAAGTGTGCGGACCCTATGGGTTCGAGAACTATTTAGACATGAACGAGACACGTCTCTGGTAAATAACCAATAGCGGAACCTGGATGCTCATATTGGCTCCTACATATTCTATGAAGATCTCTATCGGTCAAACCGCATAACAACATACGTTGTTCCCTTTGTCATCGGTATGTTACTTGCCGGAGATTCGATCGTCGGTATCTCAATACCTAGTTCAATATCGTTACCGGCAAGTCTCTTTACTCGTTCCGTAATGCATCATCCCGTAACTAACTCATTAGTTACAATGCTTGCAAGGCTTAAGTGATGTGTATTACCGAGTGGGCCCAGAGATACCTCTCCGACAATCGGAGTGACAAATCCTAATCTCGAAATACGCCAACCCAACAAGTACCTTCGGAGACACCTGTAGAGCACCTTTATAATCACCCAGTTATGTTGTGACGTTTGGTAGCACACAAGTGTTCCTCCGGTAAACAGGAGTTGCATAATCTCATAGTCACAGGAACATGTATAAGTCATGAAGAAAGCAATAGCAACATACTAAACGATCAAGTGCTAAGCTAACGGAATGGGTCAAGTCAATCACATCATTCTCCTAATGATGTGATCCCGTTAATCAAATGACAACTCTTTGTCCATGGCTAGGAAACATAACCATCTTTGATCAACGAGCTAGTCAAGTAGAGGCATACTAGTGACACTCTATTTGTCTATGTATTCACACATGTATCATGTTTCCAGTTAATACTATTCTAGCATGACTAATAAACATTTATCATTGTATAAGGAAATAAATAATAACTTTATTATTGCCTCTAGGGCATATTTCCTTCAGTCTCCCACTTGCACTAGAGTCAATAATCTAGATTACACAATAATGATTCTAACACCCATGGAGCTTTGGTGCTGATCATGTTATGCTCGTGGAAGAGGCTTAGTCAACGGGTCTGCAACATTCAGATCCGTATGTATCTTGCAAATCTCTATGTCTCCCACCTAGACTTGATCCCGGATGGAGTTGAAGCGTCTCTTGATGTTCTTGGTTCTCTTGTGAAATCTGGATTCCTTTGCCAAAACAATCGCACCAGTATTGTCACAAAAGATTTTCATTGGACCCGATGCACTAGGTATGACACCTAGATCGGATATGAACTTCTTCATCCAGACTCCTTCATTTGCTGCTTCCGAACAGCTATGTACTTTGCTTCACAAGTAGATCCCGCAACGACGCTTTGTTTAGAACTGCACCAACTGACAGCTCCACCGTTTAATAAAAACACGTATCCGATTTTTGATTTAGAATCATCCGAATTAGTGTCAAAGCTTGCATCGACATAACCATTTACGATGAGCTCTTTGTCACCTCCATAAACAAGAAACATATCCTTCGTCCTTTTCAGGTATTTTAGGATGTTCTTGACCGCTGTCCAGTGATCCACTCCTAGATTACTTTGGTACCTCCCTGCTAAACTAATAGCAAGGCGCACATTAGGTCTGGTACACAACATTGCATACATGATAGAGCCTATGGCTGAAGCATAGGGAACATCTTTCATTTTCTCTCTATCTTCTGCAGTGGTCAGGCATTGAGTCTTACTCAACTTCACACCTTGTAACACAGGCAAGAACCCTTTCTTTGTTTGATCCATTTTGAACTTCTTCAAAACTTTGTCAAGGTATGTGCTTTGTGAAAGTCCAATTAAGCGTCTCGATCTATCTATATAGATCTTGATGCCCAATATATAAGCAGCTTCACCGAGGTCTTTCATTGAAAAACTCTTATTCAAATATCCTTTTATGCTATCCAGAAATTATATATCATTTCCAATCAACAATATGTCATCCACATATAATATCAGAAATGCTATAGAGCTCCCACTCACTTTCTTGTAAATACAGGCTTCTCCAAAAGCATGTATAAAACCATATGCTTTGATCACACTATCAAAACGTTTATTCCAACTCCAAGAGGCTTGCACCAGTCCATAAATGGATCGCTGGAGCTTCCACACTTTGTTAGCTCCCTTTGGATCGACAAAACCTTCTGGTTGCATCATATACAACTCTTCTTCTAGAAATCCATTCAGGAATGCAGTTTTGACATCCATTTGCCAAATTTCATAATCATAAAATGCGGCAATTGCTAACATGATTCGGACAGACTTAAGCATCGCTACAAGTGAGAAGGTCTCATCATAGTCAATCCCTTGAACTTGTCGAAAACCTTTTGCAACAAGTCAAGGTTTATAGACAGTAGCATTACCGTCAGCGTCAGTCTTCTTCTTGAAGATCCATTTATTCTCGATGTCTTGCCGATCATCTGGCAAGTCAACCAAAGTCCACACTTTGTTCTCATACATGGATCCCATCTCATATTTCATGGCCTCAAGCAATTTTGCGAAATCTGGGCTCACCATCGCTTCTTCATAGTTTGTAGGTTCGTCATGGTCTAGTAACATAACCTCCAGAACAGGATTACTGTACCACTCTGGTGCGGATCTTACTCTGGTTGACCTATGAGGTTCAGTAACAACTTGATCTGAAGTTTCATGATCACCATCATTAACTTCCTCACTAATTGGTGTAGACGTCACAGGAACCGGTTTCTGTGATGAACTACTTTCCAATAAGGGAGCAGGTACTATTACCTCATCAAGTTCTACTTTCCTCCCACTCACTTCCTTAGAGAGAAACTCCTTCTCTAGAAAGGATCCATTATTAGCAACGAATGTCTTGCCTTCGGATCTGTGATAGAAGGTGTACCCAACAGTTTCCTTTGGGTATCCTATGAAGACACATTTCTCCGATTTGGGTTCAAGCTTATCAGGTTGAAGCTTTTTCACATAAGCATCGCAGCCCCAAACTTTAAGAAATGACAACTTTGGTTTCTTGCCAAACCATAGTTCATAAGGTGTCGTCTCAACGGATTTTGATGGTGCCCTATTTAACGTGAATGCGGCCGTCTCTGAAGCATAACCCCAAAATGATAGCGGTAAATCAGTAAGAGACATCATAGATCGCACCATATCTAGTAAAGTACGATTACGACGTTCAGACACACCATTACGCTGTGGTGTTCCGGGTGGCGTGAGTTGCGAAACTATTCCGCATTTTTCAAATGTAGACCAAACTCGTAACTCAAATATTCTCCTCCACGATCAGATCGTTGAAACTTTGTTTTCTTTTTACGATGATTTTCAACTTCACTCTGATATTCTTTAAACTTTTCAAATGTTTCAGACTTATGTTTCATTAAATAGATATACCCATATCTGCTTAAATCATCTGTGAAGGTGAGAAAATAACGATACCCGCCGTGAGCCTCAATATTCATTGGACCACATAGATTAGTATGTATGATCTCCAGCAAATCAATTGCTCGCTCCATAGTTCCGGAGAATGGCGTTTTAGTCATCTTGCCCATGAGGCATGGTTCGCAAGTACCAAGTGATTCATAATCAAGTGATTCCAAAAGTCCATCAGTATGGAGTTTCTTCATGCGCTTTATACCAATATGACCCAAACGGCAGTGCCACAAATAAGCTGCACTATCATTATCAACTCTGCATATTTTGGCTTCAACATTATGAATATGTGTATCACTACTATCGAGATTCATCAAAAATAGACCACTCTTCAAGGGTGCATGACCATAAAAGATATTACTCATATAAATAGAACAACCATTATTCTCAGATTTAAATGAATAACCGTCTCGCACTAAACAAGATCCAGATATAATGTTCATGCTCAACGCTGGCACCAAATAACAATTATTTAGGTCTAAAACTAATCCCGAAGGTAGATGTAGAGGTAGCGTTCCGACGGCGATCACATCGACTTTGGAACCATTTCCCACGCGCATCGTCACCTCGTCCTTACCAGTGTTCTCTTAATCTGTAGTCCCTGTTTTGAGTTGCAAATATTAGCAACATAACCAGTATCGAATACCCAGGTGCTACTGCAAGCTCTGGTAAGGTACACATCTATAACATGTATATCACATATACCTTTGTTCACCTTGCCATCCTTCTTATCCGCCAAATACTTGGGGCAGTTCCGCATCCAGTGACCAGTCTGCTTGCAGTTGAAGCACTCAGTCTCAGGCTTAGGTCCAGACTTGGGTTTCTTCTCTTGAGAAGCAACTTGTTTGTTCTTCTTCTTGAAGTTCCCCTTCCTCTTCCCTTTGCCCTTTTTCTTGAAACTGGTGGTCTTATTGACCATCAACACTTGATGCTCTTTCTTGATTTCTACCTTCGCAGCTTTTAGCATTGCGAAGAGCTCGGGAATTGTCTTATCCATCCCTTGCATGTTATAGTTCATCACGAAGCTCTCGTAGCTTGGTGGCAGTGATTGAAGAATTCTGTCAATGACGCTATCATCCGGAAGATTAACTCCTAGTTGAATCAAGTGATTGTTATACCCAGACATTCTGAGTAAATGCTCACTGACAGAACTATTCTCCTCCATCTTGCAGCTGTAGAACTTATTGGAGACTTCATATCTCTCAATCCAGGCATTTGCTTGAAATATTAACTTCAACTTCTGGAACATCTCATATGCTCTATGACGTTCAAAACATTGTTGAAGTCCCGGTTCTAAGCCGTGAAGCATGGCACACTGAACTATCGAGTAGTCATCAGCTTTGCTCTACCAGACATTCATAACATCTGGTGTTGCTCCTGCAGCAGGTTTGGCACCTAGTGGTGCTTCCAGGATGTAATTCTTCTATGCAGCAATGAGGATAATCCTCAAGTTACGGACCCAGTCCGTGTAATTGCTACCATCGTCTTTCAACTTTGCTTTCTCAAGGAACGCATTAAAATTCAACGGAACAACAACACGAGCCATCTATCTACAATAAACATAGACATGCAAAATACTATCAGGTACAAAGTTCATGATAAATTTAAGTTCAATTAATCATATTACTTAAGAACTCCCACTTACATAGACATCCCTCTAATCATCTAAGTGATCACGTGATCCAAATCAACTAAACCATAATCGATCATCACGTGAAATGGAGTAGTTATTAATGGTGAACATCACTATGTTGATCATATCTACTATATGATTCATGCTCGACCTTTCGGTCTCATTGTTCCGAGGCCATATCTTCATATGCTAGGCTCGTCAAGTTTAACCTGAGTATTCTGCATGTGCAAAACTGGCTTGCACCCATTGTAGATGGACGTAGAGCTTATCACACCCGATCATCACGTGGTGTCTGGGCACAACGAACTTTGGCAACAGTGCATACTCAGGGATAACACTTTTATCTTGAAATTTAGTGAGAGATCATCTTATAATGCTACCGTCAATCAAATCAAAATAAGATGCATAAAAGATAAACATCACATGCAATCAATATAAGTGATATGATATGGCCATGCTTGTGATCTCCATCTCCGAAGCACCGTCATGATCACCACCGTCACCGGCGCGACACCTTGATCTCCATCGTAGCATCGCCGTTGTCTTGTCAACTATTGCTTCTACGACTATCACTACCGCTTAGTGATAAAGTAAGGCAATTATAGGGCGATTGCATTGCATACAATAAAGCGACAACCATATGGCTCCTGCCAGTTGCCAATAACTCAGTTACAAAACATGATCATCTCATACAATAAAATATAGCATCATGTCTTGACCATATCACATCACAACATGCCCTGCAAAAACAAGTTAGACGTCCTCTACTTTGTTGTTGCAAGTTTTACGTGGCTGCTATGGGCTGAGCAAGAACCGTTCTTACCTACGCATCAAAACCACAATGATAGTTCGTCAAGTTAGTTTTGTTTTAACCTTCTCAAGGACCGGGCGTAGCCACACTCGGTTCAACTAAAGTTGGAGAAATTGACACCCGCCAGCCACCTGTGTGCAAAGCACGTCGGTAGAACCAGTCTCGCGTAAGTGTACGCATAATGTCGGTCCGGGCCGCTTCATCCAACAATACCGCCGAACCAAAGTATGACATGCTGGTAAGTAGTATGACTTGTATCGCCCATAACTCACTTGTGTTCTACTCGTGCATATAACATCAACGCATAAAACCAGGCTCTGATACCACTGTTGGGGAACGTAGTAATTTCAAAAAAATCCTACGCACACGCAAGATCATGGTGATGCATAGCAACGAGAGGGGAGAGTGTGTCCACGTACCCTCGTAGACCGAAAGCGGAAGCGTTAGCACAACACGGTTGATGTAGTCGTACGTCTTCACGATCCGACCACTCAAGTACCGAACGCACGGCACCTCTGAGTTCTGCACACATTCAACTCGATGATGTCCCTCGAACTCCGATCCAGCCGAGCTTTGAGGGAGAGTTCCGTCAGCACGACGGCGTGGTGACGATGATGATGTTCTACCGACACAGGGCTTCGCGTAAGCACCGCTACGCTATTATCGAGGTGGATTATGGTGGAGGGGGGCACCGCACGGCTAAGAGATCCAAGAGATCAATTGTTGTGTCTCCAAGGGGTGCCTCCCTCCCCGTATATAAAGGAGTGGAGGAGGAGCAGGGGGCCGGCCACCCTAGGCGCGCCCCATGAGGAGTCCTACTCCCACCGGGAGTAGGACTCCCCTTTCCATGTGGGAGTAGGAGAGGGGAGGGGGGAGGGAGAGGGGGAAAGGAAAGGGGGGCGCCGCCCCCCCTCCTTGTCCAATTCAGACTGGGGGGAAGGGCGCGCGCGGCTGCCCTTGGCTGCCCCTCCTCTTCTCCACTAGGGCCCAATAGGCCCATTAGTCTCCCCGGGGGGTTCTGGTAACCCCCCGGTACTCCGGTATATGCCCGAAACTCCCCGAAACCATTCCGGTGTCCGAACATAGTCGTCCAATATATCGATCTTTACGTCTCGACCATTTCGAGACTCCTCGTTATGTCCGTGATCACATCCAGGACTCCGAACTACCTTCGGTACATCAAAACACATAAACTCATAATATAACCGTCATCGAACATTAAGCGTGCGGACCCTGCGGGTTCGAGAACTATGTAGACATGACCGAGACATGTCTCCAATTAGTAACCAATAGCGAAACCTGGATGCTCATATTGGCTCCTACATATTCTACGAAGATCTTTATCGGTCAAACCGCATAACAACATACGTTGTTCCGTTTGTCATCGGTATGTTACTTGCCCGAGATTCGATCGTCGGTATCTCAATACCTAGTTCAATCTCGTTACTGGCAAGTCTCTTTACTCGTTCAGTAATACATCATCCCGTAACTAACTCATTAGTTACAATGCTTGCAAGGCTTAAGTGATGTGTATTACCGAGTGGGCCCAGAGATACCTCTCCGACAATCGGAGTGACAAATCCTAATCTCGAAATACGCCAACCCAACAAGTACCTTCGGAGACACCTGTAGAGCACCTTTATAATCACCCAGTTATGTTGTGACGTTTGGTAGCACACAAAGTGTTCCTCCAGTAAACAGGAGTTGCATAATCTCATAGTCATAGGAACATGTATAATTCATGAAGAAAGCAATAGCAACATAATAAACGATCAAGTGCTAAGATAAGGAATGGGTCAGGTCAATCACATCATTCTCCTAATGATGTGATCCCGTTAATCAAATGACAACTCTTTGTCCATGGCTAGGAAACATAACCATCTTTGATCAACGAGCTAGTCAAGTAGAGGCATACTAGTGACACTCTGTTTGTCTATGTATTCACACATGTATCATGTTTCCAGTTAATACAATTCTAGCATGAATAATAAACATTTATCATGATATAAGGAAATAAATAATAACTTTATTATTGCCTATAGGGCATATTTCCTTCAAATATATAGTCAAAGCAAGATCATACGTGTTGACCAGGCACGTTTGAGGAACAGTACATTATGACACAACAAAATTATAAGAAAAAAGTTCATCTAGGATGAAAGGGCACACAAACCGTTGAAGAAAAGACATGGAAGGAGTGTCCGGAGTCATTTAAGTTCTAACACGCCAAATCAATGCCACGCATTTGATCAGACAACTCACGTGCATGGTCTATTCCTCCAGACTGATTCCCATTGCCATCAATTATGATTCTTCTCTACAGAGTATGCCCGTCCAGCACGTGATCCTTGGATTATTTGAGTAGTCGTGGCGGACAAGTTGATTGCTGCCTTGGTGGCCTGTCGTGGTGATGTCAAGCTATTGCCCTCGTGGTGATGGGGATAGTACCAAATCTGAAGCAACATTTATCCAAACTTCCAAAAATCCATTGACGGAAGCTCAGTTCGCATGCCAGCGCCAACTAATCCCTCGACCAGAACCCGCGACGTACCCCGCCGCCTGGTCACTAGCCCGCACCGCCAACATCCCCGAGGGATCCCGAAGTTGAGGCGCAATCTGGCACGGTGGGGGCCTGGCCCCTAGCAGCCACCTGACGTGTCCATAGGTGGAGAGCCTGGCTAGTGACGGTGGTTCCCTCCATCATCATAGCCGCGCAGAGAGGGACCCGTGGCCACAACCAACGTGATCATTGGTCATGGCAAGATGGACGAGTCCGGCAATGGAATACGATTCGATTAGAGCACTCACCTCACATGCTCCGGCGCCGCCGCGATCAGGTCATGGTGAAACCCTAGCAGTCGTGATCGCCTCCCAATCGCCGCTAGCGTAACGCCATGACATAGTGGACGCTGCCTTGGTACAGCGAGAATTCAGGATCATGAGGTGTGCGAGCGTGGGTAGGATGTTTGTTGTTTGGTATTTTTCCATAAAAACTGGAGATGGAAATCGTAGAAAAAATCAGTGGGGTGGGCTGATCGATCGAGGAGGGCAACAAAGTGAAGCAAAACGACTACATACTCCTCATATAGGAGTAGAGATAGGTACATAAATGCTTTCATGATGAGGTTTATTTGTCATGACTAGAAATGTGTACGTGCAATGCATGTTAATTTGGAAGTATATTAAGTGCATGCGGATATTAAGTAGGATATTATTTGCGTGTTATTATGTGATTAGCACTATATTTGGCATGAAATTAACTGCACACTAAACGTGTTGAGCGCTCGACATTGAAGCAGTCTAGGTCGTTGGGTTGACATGATTTAATGGCCGAGATTAATTGTATCTACACCTTTGGGTCTTTTATATTAGTATAGATTTATATGTTAATTTCCTTAAAATCCATTATTTGTTTCTAGAAAATTTGTTATTTGTTTCCTAAAATAAATTGCATTAATTAGAGAGATCTGTTGATTTAGATAAGTTAGGAAAGTTTAGTCCATGATTTTTTGTATGTTAGGAAAGTGTTGCTTTGCTAAAAAAGAGTGAAGAGAAAAGTAAGCCGGTGTGAAGAGTGGCGGTGGTGGAGGGGACGAAAAAACCAGAGAAAAAACAGTTGAAAGTGGTGGGACGAAAATAAACCGTGGAGGCCATTCACCAACTCAGACATTAGGAGTAGAGATAGGAGCACTTTTATTAGAAACCAACTTCATAAGCGCATCACCTTTTTCACTCAACGTACTAATTTCTTCAACAGAATTAATTTTCTTACTAGTAGGTGCTCTTTCGGTATGCCATTGTGAAGAATTTGCCATGATATTATCAAGCAATTTAGTAGCTTCACCCAAAGTAATTTCCATAAAAGTACCACCCATGGCGGAATCTAAAAGATTTCTAGAAACAAAATTCAATCCCACATAAAAAATTTGTATGATCATCCAAAGATTTAAACCATGAGTAGGATAATTTGTTAGCATCAATTTCATTCTTTCCCAAGATTGCGCAACATGTTCATGCTTAGGTTGCTTAAAATTCATGATTTGGGTCCCAAGGTAAATATTTTTGCGGGCGGAAAATACTTAGTAATAAAAAAATCTTTGCACTTATACCAAGAATTGATACTATTGCGAGGCAAAGAAGAAAACCAAATTTCTGCACGATCTCGCAAAGAAAACGGGAAGAATTCCAACTTCATAATATCATTGTTCGCGTCTTTTTTTCTTTTGCATATCACACTATTCCACAAATGTGTTAAGATGGGACGTGGAATCCACATTAGGAGTACTAGAAAATTGATCTTTCATAACGAGATTCAACAAAGCGGCATTAATATCGCAAGATTCTGCACTAGTGGCTTGAGGAGCAATCAGAGTGCTAATAAAATCATTATTATTGGTGTTGGGAAAATCACACAACTTGGTGTTCTCTTGAGTCATCGTGACTACGGAAAAAGGATTGCACACAAAAACTGATCTGACGAGAAAAACGGCGAACAAAAAAGAGGGCGAGTAAAACGGCAAATTTTTGTGAAGTGGGCTAGATGGAAACGAGAGGCAAATGGCAACTAATCTAAATTGCAAGGAGATGAGATTTATGATTAGGAACCTGATAGATGTTGATGATGTCTCCCCGGCAACAGCGCCAGAAATTCCTTTTGATGCGGCTTGAACTACATCGATATTTCCCCAAAGAGGAAGGGATGATGCAGCACAACTACGGTAGGTATTTCCCTCAGTGATGAGACCAAGGTTATTGAACCAGTAGAAGAACCACACAACACTATGTAAACGGTACCTGCACACAAACAACAAATACTTGCAACCCGACGCGTATAAGGGGTTGTCAATCCCCTCTTCGGGCAACGGCACCAGAAATTGTCAACTTGATGGGATAAAATTGTGATAGATTGGATAAATAGATCTCGAATAAACGTGAAATAAAAGATGTGAATAAAAAGTGCAGCAAGGTGTTTTTGGGTTTTTGGAATAATAGATCTGAAAAGAAAAGCGAATAAAAATAGATCTCAAAGGAAAATATGATAAAGAATAGATCCAGGGGCCGTAGATTTCACTAGTGGCTTCTCTCGAGAAAAATGGCATATGGTGGGTAAACAAATTACTGTTGCAAAATTGATAGAACTTCAAATAATTATGACGATATCCAGGCAATGATCATTATATAGGCATCACGTCAAATATTAGTAGACCAACTCCTGCCTGCATCTACTACTATTACTCCACACATCGACCGCTATCCAACATGCATCTAGTGTATTAAGTTCATGGTGAAACGGAGTAATGCAATAAGAACGATGACATGATGTAGACAAGATCTATTCATGTAGGAATATACCCCATCTTGTTATCCTTAATAGCAACGGTACATACGTGTCATGTCCCCTTCTGTCACTGGGATTGAGCACCGTAAGATCGAACCCATCACAAAGCACCTCTTCCCATGGCAAGAAAAATCGATCTATTCGGCCTAACTAAACCAAAGATTCAAAGAAGAAATACGAGGCTATAAGTAATCATGCATATAAGAGATCAAAACTCAAATGACTTCATGGATAAAAATAGATCTGATCATAAACTCAAAGTTCATCGGATCCCAACAAACACACCACAAAAAGAGTTACATCAAATAGATCTCCAAGAGACCATTGTATTGAGAATCAGAAGAGAGAGAGGAAGCCATCTAGCTACTAACTACGGACCCGAAGGTCTAAAGTGAACTACTGATGCATCATCGGAGAGGCACCAATGAGGATGATGAACCCCTCTGTGATGGTGTCCAGATTGGATCTGTGGTTTCTGGAACTTGCGGCGGCTGGAATTGTGTTTCGTTGACCCCCCTAGGGTTTTTGGATTTTCGGGGTATTTATAGATCAAAGAGGGGGTGCGGGAGGCCACCAACATGGGCACAACCCACATGCCCAGGCACGCCCACGTGGGTTGTTCCCCCCTCGGGGCACCCCTCTGGTACTTCTTTGGCCCATCTTGTGTCTTCTAGTCCAGAAAAAATCTCCAAAAAGTTTCACTATGTTTGGACTCCGTTTGGTATTGATTTTCGGCGAAGTAAAAAACAAGCAAAAAAACAACTAGCACTGGTCACTATGTCAATAGGTTAATCCCAAAAAATGATATAAAGTTGCTGTAAAATGATTGTAAAACATCTAAGAATGATAATATGACAGCATGGAACAATCAAAAATTATAGATACGTTGGAGACGTATCAGGGACTGATGCACGTTTTCGTCCTACGTTCTCCGGTAGAAACTTTGGTGTCATTCTTTGACGCACGTTGAGGGATTGTCATATGATTTAATTATGTTATCATTGTTGAGAGACTTTTCACTAGTGAAAGTATGAACCCTAGGCCTTCTTTTCAAGCATTGCAATACCGTTTTGCTCACTTTGGTTACTAGTTACCCTGTTGTTTTTATATTTTCAGATTACAAAAACCTATATCTAATATCCATATTAGACTTATATCACTAGCTCTTCACTGAACTAGTGCACCTATACAATTTACCATTGTATTGGGTGTGTTGGGGACACAAGAGACTCTTTGTTATTCGGTTGCAGGGTTGTTTGAGAGAGACCATCTTCATCCTACGCCTCCCACGGATTGATAAACCTTAGGTCATCCACTTGAGGGAAATTTGCTACTGTCCTCTAAAACTCTGCGCTTGGAGGCCCAACACAAGTCTACAAGAATAAGGTTGCGTAGTAGACATCAAGCTCTTTTCTGGCGCCGTTGCCGGGGAGGTTAGTGCTTGAAGGTATATGTTTAGATCTTGCAATTGAATCTTTTAGTTTCTTGTTTTATCACTAGTTTAGTCTATAAAAGAAAACTACAAAAAATGGAATTGAGGTTGCCTCATATGCTTCATCTTTTTAATGTCTTTCATGAAAATTATGGAAAGGAAAATTGTGCTCAAGTTTTAGAAGAAGAACTCAATAAAATATTTGGCACTAAATCTTTGAATGATAAACATGATTTCAATGTTGTTGGTATGAATTCTTTGAATATCCATGATGCTAATGTTATGCAAAGCTACAAGCTTGGGGATGTTATGGTTTATGAAGATGATATTTTTAGTCCCTCAAGTTTTGATGAGAAAAATTATTATGCTGATAGCTAGCATGCCTCCTATTTATGATGATTATATTGATGAAAGTGGGTTTGGAAGAGTGTCAACTCTAGGTAATAATGATCCCACTATTTTGGAGAGTGTTGAATCTTATTGTAATAATTATGAAAGTGGATTTGGAGAGGCCATGACTTTATTTAGTGACGAATACACTATTTTGGAAGAGGTTTCAATTGATTATGAGAACAAAGTTACTATCTATGATGATTATTGTGATGACATGTATGCTATAAAGAATAATGATAACCATGAAATTTGTCATCATGATTTTAATTTTCAATCCCATGATAGTTATTTTGTTGAGTTTGCTCCCACTACTATTCATGAGAATAAATTTGCTTATGTGGAGAGTAGTAAAAAAATTATGCATGAGATTGATTTATGTGATAGTTATATTGTTTAATTCCTTCATGATGCTACTGAAAATTATTATGAGAGAGTAACATATGCTTTTACATGTCTCAATAATATCAAGTTTCCCCTCTTTATGTTGAAAGTTTTGAAGTTATGCTTGTTTTGCCTTCCTATGCTAGTTGATTCTTGCTCCCATAAGTTGTTTGCTCACAAAATCCCTGTTCATAGGAAGTGGGTTAGGCTTAAATGTGCTATTCATATGCTTCATGATGCTCCCACTATGTTTCAATTCTTATCCTTTATGTGAGTATCATTGAAATCACATGCCTAGCTAAAAATGCATTAAAGAAAAGCACTTGTTGGGAGACAACCCAACACTATTACCTTTTTTTGTTCACATGATTAAGCTACAGTAGTACTCATGTTTATAGCTTTTGTCTCAATAAAGTGCCAAGTAAAGCCTTTGGGATAGTGTGGATGATAGTTGACTTGATTCTGTGCAAAAATAGAAACTTTTGCGTCCAGTAGCAGAACTTCTAAAATTCATTAGAACTTGATAAAATATTGAATGTTTGGCACAGGATTGATATAAAAACTTTCTATGTTGTACTAATTTTCAGAATTTTTAGAGTTACATAAGTATGGTGGTTGTCCAGATCATTACAGACTATTCTATTTTTGACATATTCTGTTTTCAGTGCATAGTTTGGTTGTTTTGCGTTTCCATAGATTATATTAAGTGATATAAATTTTGGAGATGATAATGCAAAATAGGCATTGTTTGAGAACAATTACGAATCTTATCTTGACAGTACCAAAGTGAATGATTTGTCCTTATCATACTAACCCATCTCACGAAGTTCCATTAAGTTTTATGTGATTGAAGTTTTCCAGTTTTGGGTGAGAAATCGATATGAGGAAAATAAGGAGTGGCAAGAGCCTAAGCTTGGGGATGCCCAAGGAACCCAAAGGTAAAGGAAGATCCAAGCAACTAAGCTTGGTGATGCCCCGGAAGGCATCCCCTCTTTCTCCTTCAACATTATCGGTAACCTCACTTGGGGCTATTTTTTTCGTCACATGATATGAGTTTTGCTTGGTGCATCATTTCATTTTTTTATTTTCTTGATATTATTTAGAGTATTTTTTTTTCATCTTTTATTTCAATAAAAGTGTCAAGTATAGCCTTTACCATGCTTATTTTTCAAGTCTATATGTTGCTGTTTGAAAATAGAAAGTTTGTTGTTATGTTTTGAATATTGGTGAATAGTCAGAACATGATAAAATATTCAAACTCTTACACAGTGAGTAATAACAAATTTTATACAGTGTGGTAATTTTTCAAAATTCTTGGAGTTAAAGAAGTATTGATGTTCGTGCATCCTTTACAGACTATCCTGTTTTAGCAGATTGCTGTTATGATTGCATTGTTTGCATATGTTTGCTTGTTTAATGATTCTATTTGAGGATGGGAGTATTAAATATGCAGAGGCATTTAGTATGAAATGTAAAATTATAATTTTAGGGATTTTCTACAGTAGAGAATGATAAGGTTTTGCATGGATTTATACTAACTTATCTCATGAGTTCTTGTTGAGTTTTCTGTGGATGAAGTTTTTGAGATTTAGGGAAACCGTGATATGAGAAGAATTAAGGAGACACAAAAGCTCAATCTTGGTGGTGCCCAAGGCATCCCTAGTTAATATTTCAAGAAGTATCAAGCATCTAAGCTTGGGGATGCCCCGGTAGGCATCCCACCTTTCTTCATCAACAATTACCGGTTAGCCTCGGTTGAGCCTAAGTTTTTGCTTATTCGCATGATATGTGCTATCCTTGCAATGCCATTTTATTTTTCTTTGCTTGCTATTTGAATAATATCCCAAGATCTGAAAATTTTAAATGAGAGAGAGTATTCACATAGCTACATAATTATTCAACTACTCATTGATCTTCACTTATATATTTTTGGAGTAGTTTGTCATTTACTCTCGTGCTTCACTTCTATCCTATGAGTAAACGGTTGAATGAATTGAATATCATAAATCTAAAATTATATATTTTTCATATGCTTATCCCATGGGGAGTAATGACTTCACACATAAGATGTACAGGTGGTAAAATTTATTGAAAGTTAACAAACATAGCATTGGTCACTTGAACAATTCATGAAAGAATATTGAAGGAAGAGAGGTTTCACATATAAATCTACTACATTGGACATCTTCTATGATTGTGATCCCCATTAATTATTTTCAAACTTGAGCAAATTAGTTGAAGTTGCACAAGCAAGACAAAGTAATGAGTTATGTTTGGGTATATTTGTATAGAAGTTATATTGTTATTGATCCTCCAACATGTGGTGCTTGCTTAGGATCTTTGCTAGCCTTCACCTGTACTAAGCGGGAATATTGCTTGTGCATCCACTTCCTTAAACCCAAAGTCATTCCATATGAATCCACCATACCTACCTATATGCGGTATTTACCTGTCGTTCCAAGTAAATTTGCATGTGCCAAACTCTAAATCTTCAAATAATAATTTGTTTTGTATGCCTGAATCGCTCATTTAGCGACTGGGGGCTGTCAGTATCTTCCATGCTAGGTGGGTTGTTCTCATGATAAGTGTTTATTCACTTGTCATTCGCAAGAAAGTGGCTAGTAATCGGGATGCCCAGTTCCATGCTCAACATCAAATAAAAATATAATAATGAAACAAAACTCCCCCAGGGTTGTTATTGGTATGGACGGTACCCGTGGATTCGGCTAGCCGTGGAGTGTGATAGTTGGTAGAGGGGGAGTAAAAACTTTACCTTTCTGTTTGGGAACCGCCTATAATGTGTCTAGCATGGAAGATATTGGGAACTCTTGGTTGTTACAGTGACAAAGAAAGCATACCTCTCAAAATTATATTCATCTCTATTTTAAAAGCTTCGAGCTCTGGCACCTCTGCAAATCCCCGATTCCCTCTGTGAAGGGCCTGTCTTTTACTTTTATGGAAGAGTCAGTAGTATTCCTTCACATTTCAACCTCAATTATTCTCTAGTTGGCAAGTACCATGTGGTGGGGAAAGATCCAAGCATATATGGCCATTCAAATATATTCGATCATGAATTATTATTGTTGAAAATTATCTATATGATAAATAAGTTGGGAAGCGAAACATTAATCCCCTATCTTTCTCTATGTTCGGTGGATGATATTTGTTCAAAAAATATGCTTCAAGTGTTAGAAATCATGGAAGACTATATGATAGTTGAGTATGTGGAATTTGCTAAATCAAAGCTCTTACATAGACCCTTCTTGAAAATAAGATGAATTGCAATCGTTTGATGACTGGGAACATAGTTTGTTAGTTTTCAAGAAAGTTTATGGTCTATGCTTTAACATGTGAATAACTTGTTACATGATCATGAGAAGTTTTATGAGGTGAGCTACTGTTTATGATATATAATGATGCTAGAAAAAGTGATTGGAATTATCATTGATCAAACTTGTGCACTTGCTAGCATTCACACTTCATAAATTATTTATTTTATCATATACCTACTCGAGGACGAGCAAGAATTAAGCTTGGGGATGCTGATACGTCTCCAACATATCTATAATTTATGAAGTATTCATGCCATGTTTACAACAATTTTATATGGTTTGGGTATGATTTTATTAGAACTAACCTAGACTGGCGCTGTTTCTAGCAGAACTACCTGTGGTGTTTGATACATCTCCAACGTATCTATAATTTTTTATTGTTCCATGCTATTATATTATCTGTTTTGGATGTTTTATATGCATTAATATGATATTTTATATGATTTTTGAGACTAACCTATTAACCTAGAGCCCAATGCCAGTTCTTGTTTTTTCCCCTGTTTTTGAGTTTCGCAGAAAAGGAATACCAGACGGAGTCCAAACGGAATGAAACCTTCACGATGATTTTTCTTGGACCAGAAGACAACCAGGAGACTTGGAGATGAAGTCGGAGGAGCCACGAGGCGGCCACATGGACGGAGGGCGCGCCCCTCACCCTTGTGGGCCCCCCGTGCACCTCTTGACCTAATTCTTTCGCCTATATATTCCCAAACCACCAGAGGCATCCACGAAAACACTTTTCCACCGCCGCAACCTTCTGTACCCTTGAGATCCCATCTAGGGACCTTTTTCGGCACCCTGTCGGAGGGGGATTCGATCATGGAGGGCTTCTACATCAACTCTATTGCCCTTCTGATGAAGCGTGAGTAGTTTACCACAGACCTACGGGTCCATAGCTAGCAGCTAGGTGGTTTCTTCTCTCTCTTTGATTCTCAATACCATGCTCTCCTCCATGTTCATGGAGATCTACTCGATGTAATACTTTTTTGTGGTCCGATGAATTGTGGATTTATGATCAGCTTATCTATGAATATTATTTGAATCTTCTGAATTCTTTTATGCATGATTTGATATCTTTGTAATTCTCTTAGAACTATCGGTTTGGTTTGGCCAACTAGATTGGTTTTTCTTGCAATGGGAGAAGTGCTTACCTTTTGGTTCAATCTTGCGGTGTCCTTTCCCAGTGACAGTACGGGCAGCAAGGCACGTATTGTATTGTTGCCATCAAGGATAAAAAGATGGGGTTTTCATCATATTGCTTGAGTTAATTCCTCTACATCATGTCATCTTAATTAATGTGTTACTCCGTTCTTTATGAACTTAATACTCTAGATGCATGCTGGATAGCGGTCGATGTGTGGAGTACTAGTAGTAGATGCAGAATCGTTTCGTTCTACTTGACAAGGACGTGATGCCTATATTCATGATCATTGACTTAGATATCGTCATAACTTTGCGCTTTTCTATCAATTGCTCGGCAGAAATTTGTTCACCCATCGTACTATTTGTTATCTTGAGAGAAGCCTCTAGTGAAACCTATGGCCCCCGGGTGTATTTTCCATCATATAAGTTTCTGATCTACTATTTTGCAATCTTTGACTTTTCGATCTATAAACCAAAAATACCAAAAAAATATTTACTTTATCGTTTATCTATCTCTGCAAGTAACCGTGAAGGGATTGACAACCCCTTTATCGCGTTGGGTGCAAGTTGTTTGATTGTTTGTGCAGGTATTCAGTGATTTGTGCGTTATCTCCTACTTGATTGATACCTTGGTTCTCAAACTAAGGGAAATACTTATCTCTACTTTGATGCCTCACCCTTTCCTCTTCAAGGGAAAAACCAACGCAAGCTCAAGAAATAGCAGTGTTGTTTTTTGTGCAGAAATAAAAGTTCTTGGAATGGGCTGAAAATTACGGTGATTTTTATGGACCAAAAGAGACCCCCGAAGCACCGGAGCTGGGCCAGAAGAGTCCCGAGGAGGCCACAAGCCTGGGGCATGCCCTAGGGCTTATGGGCCCCTCAGACACCTCTTTGACTTGTTTCTGACGCCAAACATTCTTATAAATACAGAAACCTCCAGAAAGAAACCTAGATCGGAAGTTCCGCTGCCGCAAGCCTCTATAGACACGAAAAACCAATCAAGAGCCCGTTCCCGCACCCTGCCGAAGGGGGAAACCATCACCGGAGGCCATCGTCATCATCCCGGCAGTCTCCATGATGAGGAGGGAGTAGTTCACCCTCAGAACTGAGGGTATGTACCAGTAGCTATGTGTTTGATCTCTCTCTCTCTCTCTCTCATGTTCTTGATTAGGCACGATCTTGATGTACCGCGAGCTTTGTTATTATAGTTGGATCATATGGTGTTTCTTCCCTCTTTATCTCTTGTTGTGATGAATTGAGTCTTGCCCTTTGAGGTTTCGTTATGTTGGATTGAGTATTGGATTTGAGAACACTTGATGTATGTCTTGCGATGGGATATCTGTGGTGACAATGGGATGTTCTATTGATTCACTTGATGTATGTTTTGGCACTCAACTCGCGGATTCCCGTGGTGACATTGGGGTAATTTATGCATAGGGGTTGATGCACGTTTTCATCCTACGTTCTCCGATAGAAACTTTGGAGTGATTCTTTGTTGCACATTGAGGGATTGCCATATGATTTAATTATGTTACCATTGTTGAGAGACTTTGCACTAGTGAAAGTATGAATCCTAGGCCTTGTTTTCAAGCATTGCAATACCGTTTTTGCTCACTTTTGTTACTAGTTACCTTGCTGTTTTTATATTTTCAGATTACAAAAACCTATATCTACTATCCATATTACACTTGTATCACCGTCTCTTCACCGAACTGGTGCACCTATACAATTTACCATTGTATTGGGTGTGTTGGGGAGTCAAGAGACCCTTTGTTATTCGGTTGCAGGGTTGTTTGATAGAGACCATCTTCACCCTACGCCTCCCACGGATTGACAAACCTTAGGTCATACACTTGATGGAAATTTGCTATTGTCCTACAAAACTCTGCACTTGGAGGCCCAACACGAGTCTACAAGAAGAAGGTTGCATAGTAGACATCAAGGGTAGCTAGATAAATGGAATTATGGCACTTGGAACTCCCCATCTTGGTACTATCCGCTAGATGCCTGCTACTTGTGATGTATAACCCAGTTAGCTACTATCTACAGTAGTATAAAATGAACTAGATGCTACCTGGTTAAGAATAGAAGGGTGTGCCTAGAGCTTAGTTGTTTGAGAATAAGTATTTCCCAAATCTCAACCGACTAACTTCGTGCCTGGTTGTATTAGCCCGCTGTCACTAGACCACCCACCCAACTCCCTTCCCCCTCTTATTTGTATGTGACATCCTTAGTTTGGTTGTTTGTTGTTTGCTGGGTTCTATTGCTTTTTTGTTTGAATTTTTGTCTATTTTAGGCTTGTACAGAAAAAGGAGGGTGGAAAGGCTATGGATGGGCTAAAAAACATAGTAGCATTGTACCTCCCTGCTATTTTTAGTGTCATTTGATAATGAATCCTTCTTGATTCAGAGTTTACTATTGTGTATGTGTACTAGTCTGGAATGTCTGTGGCGGTTTATTTGCTTTTCGTCGTTGAAATATAAAGGTTGGTGGTGTTGCTTCATCCAACCGGGTTGACCAATCATCTCATGATATGTCGTGGATGTGTCTATAATTTGTGCTTGTTTCATACTATATTTATATCATAATGGCATAGTTTTGGTATCATTTTGGAGTAACCTTTTAATTCAATGTCAAGTGTAGTTGTTGGTTTTTGTTTTGTTTTTTGGACTTGTAATAAAAACAATTTTTTGAGAACAAAAAATCAAGGAAATATGTCAACAAGATTCGAGAAAAGACAGAGCCAGAGCCACCTAGACACACTTGTAGGTCAGTGTGGCCATGGTGGAGGTCATATGAAGGGGGCGCCTCTTGGCATGTCTGCTTTATATTTTGCATGAAAACCCCAAAAATATCTATCGAGGATTTTTGCTCGCCGCAGTCACCTCTTTGTTCCATGAAGATCCAATCTGGAGTCCTTGTTCTAATATGCTAGAGGAGCAGTTCATCACAGATATCATCTACACCAACCTTGCTACCACCATGTCCATGCTTGAGTAGTCCTCTTTGGACTATGGATCCATAATAATAGCTAGATGGCAATCTCTCCCTTGTTCTTCAATACATGAGTTGTCCTACATGATTATGATCCATATGATGTACTTTGTGTGATGTGTTTATTCGGTGTAATGAATTGTCGCTTTATGATCATATCAATACATGTTTCATTCATGGATTCATATGATATATTTCCAGCATAATTTGTAGAGATATATGCTCTCCAATCTATTAGTCGTGTACTGACCATGTTTAGAGGAATGATCTCCAAGAGAGAGTTGTGAATATTGGTTGGGTTCAATCTTTCAAGTAGTCTACTGCGTTGACAAAAAGTTTAAAAGGCTTGTTTTGTATTGATGCCACTAAGGATAAAAAGATAGTTGAGTAGTTGTCCCGGTGATGAACACGGGGTAAAGAAAATATATTATCAACATCACATCATCATGCTTGGTGCAACTCTATTTTAAATAATACTTTTAAGATGCATGTTGAATAGTGGATTTAGGGTGGAGTATTGATGTCTACTACACAACCTTCTTCTTGTAGACGTTGTTGGGCCTCCAAGTGCAGAGGTTTGTAGGATAGTAGCAAATTTCCCTCAATCAGATGACCTAAGGTTTATCAATCCGTGGGAAGTGTAGGATGAAGTTGGTCTCTCTCAAACAACCCTGCAACCAAATATCAAAGAGTCTCTTATGTCCCCAACACACCCAATAAAATGGTAAATTGTATAGGTGCACTAGTTCGGCGAAGAGATGGTGATACAAGTGCAATATGGATGGTAGATATAGGTTTTGTAATCTAAAAATATAAAAACAGCAAGGTAACTAATGATAAAAGTGAGCACAAACGGTATTGCAATGCTTCGAAACAAGGCCTACTGTTCATACTTTCACTAGTGCAAGTTCTCTCAACAAGGATAACATAATTAGATCATATAAAAATCCATCAACATGCAACAAAGAGTCACTCCAAAGTCACTAATAGCAGAGAACAAACAAAGAGATTATTGTATGGTACGAAACCACCTCAAAGTTATTCTTTCCTATCAATCCATTGGGCTATTCCTATAAGTGTCACAAATAGCCCTAGAGTTCGTAGTAAAATAACACCTTAAGACACAAATCAACCAAAACCCTAATGTCACCTAGATACTCCACTGTCACCTCAAGTATCCATGAGTATGATTATATGATATGCATCACACAATATCAGATTCATCTATTCAACCAACACAAAGAACTTCAAAGAGTGTCCCAAAGTTTCTAACGGAGAGTCAAGACGAAAATGTGTGTCAACCCCTATGCATAAGTTCAGAAGGTCACAAAACTCGCAAGTTGATCACCAAAACATACATCAAGTGGATCACATGAATATCCCATTGTCACCACAGATAAGCACATGCAAGACATACATCAAGTGTTCTCAAATCCTTAAATACTCAATCCGATAAGATAACTTCAAAGGGAAAACTCAATTCATCACAAGGAGATAGAGGGGGGGACATCATAAGATCCAACTATAGTAGCAAAGCTCATGATACATCAAGACCGTGCCAAATCAAGAACATGAGAGAGAGAGAGAGATCAAACACATAGCTACTGGTGCATACCCTCAGCCCCGAGGGTGAACTACTCCCTCCTCGTCATGGAGAGCGCCGGGATGATGAAGATGGCCACCAGTGATGATTCCCCCCTCCGTCAAGGTGCCGGAACAGGGCCCCGATTGGTTTTTGGTGGCTATAGAGGCTTGCGGCGGCGGAACTCCCGATCTAGGTTTCTTTTCGGGGGTTTCTATATTTATAGGAAGTTTTGGCGTCGGTCTCACGTCAGGGGGGTCTCCGAGTCATCCACGAGGTAGGGGCGCGCCCAGGGGGGTAGGGCGTGCCCTCCACCCTCATGGACGGCTCGGGACTCTTCTGGCCCAACTATTTTACTCCGGGGGCTTCTTTTGGTCCATAAAAAATCATCAAAAATTGGCACGTCAATTGGACTCCGTTTGGTATTCCTTTTCTGTAAAACTCAAAAACAAGGAAAAAAACAGAAACTGGCACTGCCTCTAGGTTAATAGGTTAGTCCCAAAAATCATATAAAATAGCATATAAATGAATATAAAACATCCAAGATGGATAATATAATAGCATGAAACAATCAAAAATTATAGATACGTTGGAGACGTATCAAGCATCCCCAAGCTTAATTCCTGCTCGTCCTCGAGTAGGTAAATGATAAAAACAGAATTTTTGATGTGGAATGCTACCTAACATGATTATCAATGTAATTTTCTTTAGTGTGGCATGAATGTTCAGATCCGAAAGATTCAAGACAAAAGTTTAATATTGACATAAAAATAATAATACTTCAAGCATACTAACAAAGTAATCATGTCTTCTCAAAATAACATGGTCAAAGAAAGTTCATCCCTACAAAATCATATAGTTTGGCTATGCTCCATCTTCGTCACACAAAATATTCAAATCGTGCACAACCCCGATGACAAGCCAAGCAATTGTTTCATACTTTAGTATTCTCAAACTTTTTCAACTTTCACGCATTACATGAGCGTGAGCAATGGACATAGCACTATAGGTGGAATCTAGTGGTGCTTGTGGAGAAGACAAAAAGGAGGAAGATGGTCTCACATCAACTAGGCGTATTAATGGGCTATGGAGATGCCCATCAATAGATATCAATGTGATTCAGTAGGGATTGCCATGCAACGGATGCACTAGAGCTATAAATGTACGAAAGCTCAACAAAAGAAACTAAGTGGGTGTGCATCCAACTTGATTGCTCACAAAAACCTATGGCATTTTGAGGAAGCCCATTATTGGAATATGCAAGCCAAGTTCTATAACAAAAATTCCCACTAGTATATGAAGTGACAAAATAAGAGACTCTCTATCATGAAGATCATGGTGCTACTTTGAAGCACAAGTGTGGAAAAAGGATAGTAGCATTGTCCCTTCTCTCTTTCTCTCTCTCTCTC
This sequence comes from Triticum dicoccoides, assembly GCF_002162155.2. Classification (NCBI taxonomy): domain Eukaryota; kingdom Viridiplantae; phylum Streptophyta; class Magnoliopsida; order Poales; family Poaceae; genus Triticum; species Triticum dicoccoides. The sequence continues at coordinate 152,304,921 of NC_041392.1, read as the reverse complement.
TCTCTCTTTGTTTGGCTTCTTTGGCCTCCCTTTTTTTTATTTCCACACACGGGACAATGCTCTAATAATGATGATCATCACACTTCTATTTATTTACAACTCAAGGATTACAACTCGATACTTAGAACAAAATATGACTCTATATGAGTGCCTCCGGCGGTGTACCGGGATGTGCAATGAATCAAGAGTGACATGTATGAAAAAATTATGAATGGTGGCTTTGCCACAAATACGATGTCAACTACATGATCATGCAAGGCAATATGACAATGATGGAGCGTGTCATAATAGACGGAACGGTGGAAAGTTGCATGGCAATATATCTCGGAATGGCTATGGAAATGCCATAATAGGTAGGTATGGTGGCTGTTTTGAGGAAGGTAAATGGTGGGTTTATGGTACCGGCAAAAGTTGTGCGGTACTAGAGAGGCTAGCAACGGTGGAAGGGTGAGAGTGCGTATAATCCATGGACTCAACATTAGTCATAAAGAACTCACATACTTATTGCAAAAATCTACAAGTCATCAAAACCAAGCACTACGCGCATGCTCCTAGGAGGATAGGTTGGTAGGAAAAGACCATCGCTCGTCCCTGACCGCCACTCATAAGGAAGACAATCAAAAATATCTCATGCTCTGACTTTGTTACATAACGGTTCACCATACGTGCATGCTACGGGACTCACATACCTTAACACAAGTATTTCTCAAATTCACAACTACTTACTAGCATGACTCTAACATCACCATCCTCATATCTCAAAACAATCATAAGGAATCAAACTTCTCATAGTATTCAATGCACTTTATATGAAAGTTTTTATTATATCCCTCTTGGATGCCCATCATATTAGGACTAAATTCATAACCAAAGCAAACTACCATGCTATTTAGAGACTCTCAAAATGGTATAAGTGAAGCATGAGAGTTCATCAATTTCTTCAAAATAAAACCACCATCGTGCTCTAAAAAGATATAAGTGAAGCACTAGAGCAAATGACAAACTACTCCGAAATATATAAGTGAAGATCAATGAGTAGTTGAATAATTATGCAACTATGTGAAGACTCTCTAACATTTAAGAATTTCAGATCTTGGGATATTATTCAAACAGCAAGCAAAACAAAATAAAATAAATTTACGCTCCAAGCAAAACACATATCATGTGGTGAATAAAAATATAGCTCCAAGTAAGGTTACCGATGAACGAAGATGAAAGAGGGGATGCCTTCCGGGGCATCCCCAAGCTTAGGCTCTTGGTTGTCCTTGAATATTACCTTGGGGTGCCTTGGGGATCCCCAAGCTTAGGCTCTTGCCACTCCTTATTCCATAGTTCGTCGAATCTTTACCCAAAACTTGAAAACTTCACAACACAAAACTCAACAAAAAACTCGTAAGCTCCGTTAGTATAAGGAAATAAAATCACCACTTTTGGTATTGTTGTGAACTCATTCTTTATTTATCTTGGTGTAATATCTACTGTATTCCAACTTCTCTATGGTTCGTACCCTCTGATACTACTCATAGATTCATCAAAATAAGCAAACAACACATAGAAAACAGAATCTGTCAAAAATAGAACAGTCTGTAGTAATCTGTAACTCTCGAATACTTCTGGAACTCCAAAAATCCTGAGAAATTAGGGAGTCCTAGGAAATTTGTTTATTAATCTTCTTCAAAAATAATAAGTATTTTATCACGCTTCTGTTAAAAATGAGAAAAAAAATTCCTGAGCGCAAAAGTTTCTATTTTTCAGCAAGATCAAATCAACTATCACCGTAAGCCCTCCCAAAGGTCTTACTTGGCACTTTATTGAAATAAAATCTATAAAACATTATTACTACAGTAGCTTAATCATGTGGACACACAAAAACAGTAGGGGTAAATATTGGGTTGTCTCCCAACAAGCGTTTTTCTTTAATGCCTTTCTAGCTAGGCATGATGATTTCAATGATGCTCACATAAAAGATAAGAATTGAAACATAAAGAGAGCATCATGAAGAATATGACTAGCATATTTAAGTCTAACCCATTTCCTATGCATGGATTTTGTGAGCAAACAATTTATGGGAACAATAATCAACTAGCAAAGGAAAGCAAAAGAAGCATAACTTCAAGATTTTAAGCACATAGAGAGGAAACTTGATATTATTGCAATTCCTACATGCGCATATTCCTCCCTCGTAATAATTTTCAGTAGCATCACGATTTAATTCAACAATATAACCATCATGTCATGGGTTTGTCACGGTAGATGTCCTTGTGAAAGGACTTAGTCATGGAGCCATCGCAATGGGTTAACTTAAAGGGGTTAAACCGGACAAGGGGACACAGAGAGTTTTATACTAGTTCGGCCCCTTCGATGAAGGTAAAAGCCTACGTCTAGTTGTGATTGGTATTACTTAGGTTTCGAAGGCCAGGGAGCGAATCTGCTTTGTCTGGCTCTCGAGTTGCTGTCTGTCCTCTGAACTGCTGCCGGGTCGTCCCCTTATATACATGGGTGGCGCCCGTCGGTTTACAGAGTCCCGAAGCCGGATCATAAACGTTTCCGGTTCGGTCTCTACACTTCCTATCTTACAAAGCAAGTTACATGATTAAGCCGGTTTACATCTACAGGCCTTAATTCACTTCTGGGCCTTGGGCCTTCGTAAAGCGCCATCATCTTCACATACTTCATGGGCTTCTAATCTTCATAAAGTTAATCCGGCTACTCCTCGCCGGTTTACGTCCAGTAGTAATATCCCCAACATTAGGCCCCAGATTGATTTGAACAGGTTTCATGTCAATCCTTAGTAAAAACTTCGTCTTCCACATCTTCTCATACTTCAGTAAACCGCCGTGACGTCATCTTCATTAATGGTCCTCCGACAATCGAGGCGACAGCTCCGTCTCACTTCCAAGTTTTGGCTCCTCGATTTTCACGCCTGACACCTATCCCTTGCCTTTATAAATAAGACCGGGGAGTCATTTTCACTTTTTCCCCCTCATGCCTCTTCGCGTCGTCTTCCTTGCGCTGCTCAACCTCTAGAGCTCCGCCGCCACCGTCGACCGTCGCATCTGCTCCGACTCCGGCCGCTGCATCACCCTGAACGCATAAGAATATTGCGGCATCTCTCCGTCATTCCTGTGATACTGGTAACCCTTTTTCCTTTCACCCTAGATCTTGTTTTTAGGGTTTCACTGCTCATCGGAGTTCATCGAAAAAACTCAGTGATGTTCTTCTCTTTTCTTCTCTGTAGCATCCCAGGCTAGATTGGCCCTGTTATCCTTATGTGACCGTAGCCGTAATCATATTCTCCTTATTAGACTCTCTCTTTATATCAAGAACAACTTATCCAAATCTGCTGAACTGTTTAAATACCTGAAGCTTGAACCTGAATATTTTCCAGTTTCTGTCATACCTTAGATCCAAAATTTTCATATAACTCTGTGAATCTGTTTCCCCTTACTTAGGTATTTTTAGATCTGTACTCCTCACACCAATATAGGCAGTTTAACTTTGCAAGAATGACAATCCGGTATACACCATTAGTCCCCTTGTTGAACTGCCGATGTACTTCCCCCTATAACCTGTATTCAATAAATTCTTGTATGGAATTGCCAACTCCGGTTTAGCAATATGTCTATATCCTTGATATAACCTTGTCCTTCATTATTATATCAATCTCTGGTTTACACAATCTTATGTACCAGTATATGTTGATATTATTATATCTTGTGTGTCATTCGGAGTGATTTGTAAATCGGCGTTTCTTCCACAGCTTTTTTGCTCCGCAATGGCCAAGCAGTTTACCGCTTGCAACTGGGCTCGTTCCCGGGTCACCAAGGAACAATTGAACGATATGGTTAGCATTGGTACCTTGCCTAAGAAGACTGAAATTAAATGGCGAGTTCCAGGAGTAGAAAATCCTCCGACCCCAAGGCAGGGTGAGGTGGTAGTCTTTGTTGACCACATAGGCCGTGGCTTCAAACCGCCAGGGTCAAAGTTTTACCGAGATGTGCTTGCCAATTTCCAACTCCATCCTCAAGACATCGGGCCCAACTCAGTATCCAATTTATGCAACTTCCAGGTCTTCTGTGAAGCGTACTTACAGGAAGAACCAACTGCGGAGCTGTTCCGGGACTTTTTTCACTTAAACCGGCGCACATAATTTGTAAACGGCCACAACACTGAACTTGGTGGTGTCTCAATTCAGAAGCGGAAAGAAGTTGAATTCCCTCACGCCAAACTGCACAGCCACCCAAAGGAATGGAACCAGACTTGGTTTTACTGCAGAGATACTTCTCCTGAAGATGAGAATCCCCTCCCAGGCTTTCGTGATCACCGGCTTTCCAACACCTATCCGATGCCGCAACGCTTAAGTTCTGCAGAAAGGGCAAAATATGCCCCTCAACTCGCCAAACTCCGGGCTTTTATGGCCAATGATTTAACAGGTGTTGATTTCGTGCGCTGTTGGATATCTTGGAGCATCTTGCCGCTAAGACGGCGTCCCGGTTTAATGTGTGAGTACACCGGTGAGGTTGAAGACCCTCAACGCCATTGCAACATTCAAGTGACTGATGAAGAAGTCACTGAAAGTGTAAATAAAATTTTGAATGAATTGGAACTAGTCTATAGTCAAACCGGCTTGAATCCCTTCTATACCAAGAACAAACCGCCTGCTGTAAGCACTATACTTCCTCTTCATATTTGATATCTTTAATTTGTGCAACTTGTAATCCTTCTTCTGTGTATGTATAGGGTGATGATCCCTTCTGGAAACGGAAAACCATAGAAAAAGCAGTAAAGCCAACCGGGGATAAAGCGATCAAACCATCTCGCCCCAAAACCAAAGCCGTCAAACGGACGTCAAAACGGAAAACGGCTGACCGGATCAACATGGGACTTGATGATGATGTTGATGATCCGGAAGTTGAGGTAGAACTTGACTCACTTGGCTCCCTTTTCATGCATCTCATTAACAATGATCTTCCTCAGGAGGACGCAGAAGGCAGTCAAGCTGATGATGTAGAGGTAATTACCCTTTCCTCCGGTTCAGACTCTAAGCCAACACAAAAAACCCGTCAAGCAGTCCAAAAAGTAAGCTTTTCTCATCCTCTTGCTCATTTGGATCCAACACTTATTTTGAATACTCGGCAGCATGAAGCTCGCCGAACAACCTGGCACAGTGGTCAACAGGTTACTTCAACCGGTTTACCTGACACCCTGGTTCGAAAGCGCCGGTCTGAGGTCTCTCCTACTCCTGACAATTCTTATCCCAAGGCAGGTTATTTTAGACAACCTCTTAATTAGTCCGATTCAAATTATTAGGTGATACCTCCCTCATCCTTTGGTGAATCGACAGTAACTCAACTCCCCCCTCTGAAAACTGTAGCTGGGTAAGCTTTGTAACCTTTCATCTCAATATGTTGTAAATCTGGAATAAAATGTTAACCCTCTTTTTAATTTTGTCTGAAGAGCCAAAGCCAGACCCAGCAAGAAAGCTCGGGTCAACAATCTGCCCGAAGACCCAGACACTTTTGAAGAAGAACCAAGAGGTGACCCGGACCAGACTTGTGAACCGGAGGGCCCTCATCCTGAAGCCGCCTCTGACGACCCGCCCCTTCAAGGCCAAAACACTGATGAACCAACAGACGCTGAGCCTATCGCGCCTAACACTGAACCGGCAGAGCCAAACCGGGCTAGTCCGTTGAGAAATGCTGAGACTCCATTATCACCAGCCAAAAACACTGAAGGCCAAGGAGACAATGTTATCATTACTGGAATGGGCCACAGCTCTCCTGCCATCCCGTAATCTTGGCTCAACATAGTGCCAAAGAAGAGCAGGTTGCTAGGGAAAAAGGCAAATGGAGTAGTGATTTATCAAATTATTCTCATCTCAACGCTGAAGAACTTCACTCTGGCTTCTTGAACCGTCTTCACTCAAACCGGGACTATGAAGCCGGTTTGGTGAATTTAATGAAGGAGCGATATGAGGTATTTTCATCTCCCTTTGTTCGTTGATTCAAAGTTGAAATACTAGCCCAAGTAGCCCCAAGGGCTGTTTTATGATGTTAATCATAAACCGGGTCTTTGTAGCACTTTAAGTTTCTCGTCATTGATCCTCAAAATGTCAGGTCTTTAATAAGAACCAAGACTCATCTTTTAACAATTAGATAGCTTTCCGCATCGTAGCCCCCAAAGGCCGGTTTAACTTGGCAAGTTAATCTGGGTTTTAATCCATGCATCCATTTTAGAACAGACGTACATTAGCCCCCAAGTGTCCAGGATAATGCTTGCATTGTTCTGGAGACTTGTATAAAATGTAGTGCTTTAGAGCAAGTAGGCATTAGCCCCCAAGTATGAAGTGCATAACTTGTTATACGCTTTGTACTTAGAACACATATATATCCCGTTGTTTAATATACCTTCAATGTTGCAGGCTAAACTGAGGAATGGAGATGCCCGAAACTCTGATTTGCAAGAGAATGTGAAGTCACAACAAGCAGAAGCTGCAAAAACCAAAGAGGAGCTGACCCAAGCCTTAGCCGTAATGGAAAAGCTGAAAGAATCTTTCAACAAAGATCATGCTGACTAGGAAACCGAAAAGTCCGATTTAACCAAAAGAGCTGAAGACACCGAGGCAGCCCTGAAACCAATTGTAGATGAACTAGCTGGCTTGAAACGGCAGATCAACACTATGACTTCTGCTATCTTTGGTAAGTATCTTCTTATGTGTTTTGCGCAATTCAATGAACCTTATCGTTGACCAAAATATTGACATAAACCCTTGGCAGGCACTCGGATTGCTCATCTTGGTATAGACATGCTGATGAAGCTCAAAGCGGCGTATACTTTGATTGAATAGTTATACTCTGGGTCTCAGCGGGCTATTTGCACGGCGGCTTACAACAAACCGGCACCAACCCTGATAAAAGAAACACTTGAGAAACTAGCCATGTTAACAGCCCGGATAGTCAAATTGAAGAAGGCAGCTGCAAGAGCAGGAGCTTTAACCGCACTTATTCGAGCCAAAGCCTAGATTCCAGACCTTGAAGCAGAGGACATCATTAAAGGATACCCAGGTGTGAAGGAGGACGGTTCAAACTTCGACAATGATGACCTCTGGTGGCTGACCAAAGACATGCGACCAATAGCCAGCAAGCTGGCCAAAGACACAGACTTGTCCCATTTTCAACCGGCTTATGACACTGAAGGGAAAAGACAGCCTGCCGAAATCCATGAAGTTGAAGAACTTGTGCCTCCGATTCGTAAGCACACTTATGCTCCTGATATTAATCCATCCAATCTTATCCATGAAGAGGCAGTATTTCAAGCTTTAGCTGGAATCGATTGGTCGACGGTTGATTTCCAGCGTCTGGGAGGTATGAAGAAGTGCCCACACCAACTGACCCTCAACCATCAAACCGTCCAGACGAAGCGTCTTAAAACCGGTAGCCGGTTTACTGGCTATTGTGTACTGATACTTTGAAAAACAATGATGCAATTGGAGCCACTTTGAAAGCTTCTTGTAATAGGATAGCCAAAACTCCGTTATCTGCCATGCCATCGAGCATGTTTTGTAATACCTCGTGACAACTTGTTCCACCTTTTGGGATATATTTATGCATAGCCCATGATGAATTGTGTTCCTGGGTACAACAACTTAAAAGTATCTAGTGGTTTACTACTAGACGGGTCATGATGCCCAACAAGTATACAATACGTAGATGAATAATCTAAGTGTTTGTATAAAAAGCAATATGTGCAACATACCTCATTGGTTGACCAACGGTGTATACGGCAAAGGTGTTAATACCAATCTGGAACGTTGATAACCCCCTCCTTACAATGCCGGATTATGATAGTAAACCAGACCGGGATGTAATAATTACCGGGTTTTCTTTATAGCATTAGCGATTTAGTCAAACCAGACCGGGTCAACAAACACCGGTTTATAACTGATCATGTGCCGACAACTTTGTAGTTGAAAGGCAAGCCGGGTCAAGGACGCCGGTTTATCAGAAGACACTTATGAACTTTTATAAAGTAAAATATCTTCAACAAATAAGACTCAAAAAGGGAATATGCAAGGCTTTTTATGAGTTGCCAGGCTCCAAATCGAGGCTTTTCATGGGCTGCCAGGCCTCTGAGTTAAACCATTTAACAAAGCCTTTTAAGATGGGCCTCCAATTAACCAATCGTCGTTTTAACTTTGACAAGTTCAGGGTTTGTAAAAGATTGACTTGTCAAACGTTCGGCGGGTCATACCAGGATTACCTGGATAGGAGTGGCTTACTTGATGAAGGCAGGTTAACCCGGGTTTTTAGGTGAATACACCAGGCTTCCAAGCTGTGGCTTGATAGCTAATTACAAGGGTCCTTTCAAACTCTTTGTTGCTTTGCAAAAAAGAACCCCCAAGTAACTTTGTGAGTTGTGCTCAGTGGGTGCCCATGTTTGAGTTTGTGCTTTTTGCAACACCCTCTTTGGCCCCACATATTTTCCTTTGTGGCTTTAAACGCCTATCAAGAGGTGTAGCTATGGTGTGATAACAACCAAGCCCCCTAGTGATGTCCCTTCGTGGTTTCAAACCGATCAAAAGGTGAAGCTATGGTTCAGATATAACCAAGCCCCCTAGTGATTTTCTTTATATCCGTGTGGCTGCAGAGACCGGATTAACAAAACACTCCGCTTGGTCAATAAACTCTTATGAGCACACACATGATGTAAAAAGAACAGATACCCCGCTTGAATGGAGGCTTCGGTTTATTATATAATATATATACATTGTCATAAATATGTACATATAAAGAGCTTATGGCTCAAGTATAATAAGTCCGAAGAAGAGCTATGTTCCACGGCCGCTTGGTCTCCTCCTCCAATTTACATGAGTCTTGGTGCTCTCGAACATCAATGAGGTAGTATGACCCGTTGTGCAGATTCTTGCTGACCACAAAAGGTCCTTCCCAAGGTGGAGATAACTTGTGCATATCAGTTTGATCCTGAATGAGCCGGAGCACCAAATCGCCCTCTTGAAAGGTTCTGGTCTTAACCCGGCGGCTATGATATCGTCGGAGATCCTGTTGATAAATCACCGAATGTGCTGCTGCAAGGTCACGTTCTTCATGCAACAGGTCCAGAGAATCTTGACGTGCTGTCTCATTATCCGCTTCAACATAAGCTACCACCCGGGGCGAATCGTGATGGGTGTTGAGGGAGTCCTGGATTAGGGGGTCTCCGGATAGCCGGACTATCTCCATTGGCCGGACTGTTAGACTATGAAGATGCAAGATTGAAGACTTCGTCTCGTGTCCGGATGGGACTCTACTTGGCGTGGAAGGCAAGCTAGGCAATACGTATATGGATATCTCCTCCTTTGTAACCGACCTTGTGTAACCCTAACCCTCTCCGGTGTCTATATAAACCGAAGGGTTTTAGTCCGTAGGACAACAATCACAACATACAATCATACCATAGGCTAGCTTCTAGGGTTTAGCCTCTCTGATCTCGTGGTAGATCTACTCTTGTACTACCCATATCATCAATATTAATCAAGCAGGACATATGGTTTTACCTCCATCAAGAGGGCCCAAACTTGGGTAAAACTTCGTGTCCCCTGCCTCCTGTTACCATCCGGCCTAGACGCACAGTTCGGGACCCCCTACCCAAGATCCGCCGGTTTTGACACCGACATTGGTGCTTTCATTGAGAGTTCCTCTGTGTCGTCGCCGTTAGGCTTGATGGCTCCTACTATCATCGATAGCGATGCGGTCCAGGGTGAGACTTTTCTCCCCGGACAGATCTTCGTATTCGGCGGCTTTGCACTGCGGGCTAATTCGCTTGGCCATCTGGAGCAGATTGAAAGCTACGCCCCTGGCCGTCAGGTCAGATTTGGAAGTTTGAACTACACGGTCGACATCCGCAGAGAATTGATCTTCGACGGATTCGAGCCACAGCCGGGCACGCCGCACTGTCGCGATGGGTATGACCTAGCTCTGCCGCCAAACAGTACCCCAGAGGCCACGCCCGCATCAGCTCCGACCCTTAGCTCGGAGCCAATTGCGCCAATCGAGGACGGGTGGTTAGACACCGCCTCAGGGGCTGCAGTCTCAACGGCAATCGAGCCAAACACCAGCATAATCCTCTGCGCAGCCCGTGACTCCAAGGTGCCGGACTCTTTTTCTGACTCCGAACCATCCGTGCCCCTGCCAATCGAATCTGATTGGGCGCCGGTCATGGAATTTACCGCCGCGGATATCTTTCAGCACTCGCCCTTTGGCGACATCCTGAATTCACTAAGGTCTCTCTCTTTGTCAGGAGAGCCCTGGCCGGATTATGGCCAACATGATTGGGATGCGGACGACGAAGAAATTCGACGCCCACCCACCACCCACTTCGTAGCCACTATCGATGATTTAACCGACATGCTTGACTCCGACTCCGAGGACATCGACGGTATGGACGACGATGTTGGAGACGGACATGAATCAACACCTATAGGGCACTGGAAAGCCACCTCGTCATATGACATATACATGGTGGATACACCCAACGAAGGCAATGGCGACGAGATAGCGGAGGATGACCCCTCCAAGAAGCAACCCAAGCGCCGACGTCAGCGGCACCGCTCTAAGTCCCCCAAAGCAAAAGTGGTGATACCGGCACAGGAGATAATAACACTACGGATAGTGCCGAAGACAACAACAATCCCCTCCAGGAAGATTTAGAGCAGGAGCATGAAGGAGCCAGCTCTCCTGAGAGAGCGGCAGACGGAGAGGAGGAGGATGACAATTACATGCCCCCCTCCAAAGACGAGGCAAGCCTTGGGCGACGATGAATTCGCCGTACCAGAGGATCCCGTCGAACAAGAGCGCTTCAAGCCCGGCTTATGGCCACGGCAAATAGCCTGAAGAAAAAGCAGCAGCAGCTTCAAGCTGATCAAGATCTGCTAGCTGACAAATGGACTGAAGTCCTCGCGGCCGAGGAATATAAACTCGAGCGCCCCTCCAAGAGTTACCCAAGGCGCAGATTACTACCCCGACTGGAGAAAGAAGCGTATGATACGGCTGATCGGCCACCTCGTGGCCGCGATAGAGAGGAATTCCAGCCAAAAGCTCAGCCTCCACCCCAATGCCATTCAAATAAAAAGGCATGGGGAGATACGCCAGACCTACGAGACATATTGGAGAACAAGGCAAAGCATTCAAGATCGATCTACAGATCAAGAGGGCGCACCACTCTACGAGACGACAAACGTCACGCTGGATACAGTAAAAGAAAATCCGGCCGGGCCGAACACAGCGGGCAAGACCCATTCGAGTTGCGTCGCGATATAGCCTAATATAGAGGCACCACACACCCCTTATGCTTCACAGACGAATTAATGGAACATCAATTCCCAGAAGGTTTTAAACCTGTAAATATTGAATCATACGACAGCACAACAGATCCCATGGTATGGATTGAGGACTTCCTCCTCCACATCCACATGGCCCGCGGCGATGACCTACACGCCATCAAATACCTCCCACTAAAGCTCAAAGGACCAGCGCGGCATTGGCTTAACAACTTGCCAGCGGACTCCATTAGCTGTTGGGAAGATCTGGAAGCCACGTTCCTCGACAACTTTCAGGGCACTTATGTGCGACCACCAGACGCCGATGACTTGAGCCACATAATTCAGCAGCCAGAAGAGTCGGCCAGGCAATTCTGGACTCGGTTCCTTACAAAGAAAAATCAAATCATCGACTGTCCGGACGCGAAGGCCTTAGCGGCTTTCAAGCACAACATCCGAGACAAGTGGCTAGCCCGGCACCTTGGTCAGGAAAAGCCGAAATCTATGGCAGCTCTCACGACGCTCATGACCCGTTTTTGTGCGGGAGAAGACAGCTGGCTGGCTCGCAGTAATAACATATCAAAGAACCATGGTACCTCAGATACCAAGGACGGCAATAGCAGGTCACGTCGCAACAAGCATAAGCGCCGCATTAACAACGAAAATACTGAGGATACGGCAGTCAATGCCGGATTCAAAGGCTCTAAACCCGGTCAACGGAAAAAGTCATACAGACAAAGTATGCCGGGTCCGTCCAGCTTGGACCGTATACTCGATCACTCGTGTCAAATACACGGCACCCCAGACAAGCCAGCCAATCACACCAACAGGGATTGTTGGGTGTTCAAGCAGGTCGGCAAGTTAATTGCCGAAAACAAGGACAAGGGGCCGCATAGCGATGACAAGGAGGAGCCCCGACAGCCACACACTGGAGGACAAAAGAGGTTTCCCCCGCAAGTGTGGACGGTGAACATGATATACACAACCCACATCCCCCAGAGGGAGCGGAAGCGTGCGCTCAAGGACGTATATGTGTTGGAGCCAGTCGCCCCAAAGTTCAACCCTTGGTCCTCCTGTCCGATCACCTTTGCTCGCAGGGACCACCCACTAGTATCCGTCATGGCGGATTCGCCGCACTGGTCCTAGACCCAATCATCGACGGATTTCACCTCAGTCGAGTCCTTATGGACTGCCGCAACAGCCTGAACCTGCTTTATCAGGACACAGTGTGCAAAATGGGTATAGACCCCTCAAGGATCAACCCACAAAAATGACCTTTAAGGGCGTCATTCCAGGTGTAGAGTCCCATTGCACAGGCTCAATCACACTGGAAGTGGTCTTCGGATCCCCGAATAACTTCCGAAGCGAAGAGTTAATCTTCGATATAGTCCCATTCCGCAGTGGTTATCACGCGCTGCTCGGGCGAACCGCATTTGCTAGATTCAATGCGGTACCGCATTATGCATACCTCAAGCTCAAGATGCCAGGACCTCGCGGAGTTATTACAGTCAATGGAAACACAGAGTGCTCCCTCCGAACAGAGGAGCACACCGCGGCCCTCGCAGCAAAAGCGCAAAGCAGCCTCTCAAGGCAATCAACCAGTTCGGCGTTTCAAAGCCTGGGCACCTTCAAGCGCGCTCGGGGCAATCGGCAAATAGACCGCCTGGCGCGATCTGAGCTCGTGTAGCAATACAGCGGCCACCCCAACCCCTGCCCAATGGCGATATTCGTGTCATGCGTACATAATTACACATTAAAAATACCATGGGCACATGTGGGGAGGGGGGCACAACTGCGGCACGCCCCAAACATGGCCTAAACCGCACTAGGGGCTTCCCGTTTGGTTATTTTTCTTTTTCTTTCAGGACCTTAATCTCTGGAAACACTGTCTGGTAGCACTATTGCTGAACACATGATGCAGCAACCAAGGAGGCAGACAGCTACGTTATACAACGAAATTCCCAGGTTGATTACAGATTTCATATCATTCCTCAGCTCGCCCTTGGAAGGGACATAGTCCTACTCTTTGCTTATCACACTATCTGTATCACTCCGCTTTAACGCAATTTTTCAATAAACAATGCATGACTGTAACATCCCAAATTTTCAATTTGGAATGTTTTACAATTATTAGTTAAGCATCTGTGCATTTTGTTTGAATTGAGTGGCATTTGGAAATTTTCAGTGGCTTTTGAATTTTTATTGAATTTGGATTCAACTTGGCATTTAAAAATCTACCTCAATATCCCTGATAAGTACTTGAGAAAAAGTATGAGAGGAGCTAACATGACACTCCAAAAATGTCAGAAGAAAATATTGCCAAAAGGTTTGAATTCAAATTTGAAATTTTATTTGGAGTTTGCAGAAATGTTTTTTTAGTTTCTGTTTTGCCTCTATAAAAATGTCCATGCTGTAGGATTAATTCCCCTGAGAATTTTGATATATATATGTCCTATATAAAAATATTATAGATTTCTCTTATTTTTATTTTTTTCTCTCTCTGCCTTAATTCAAAAAAAGGGAAAAGGCCCAGGCGCGAGCCAGGCCAACCGGCCCAGCCGACGCCCAGGCCAACCGGCCGAGCAGCACTGAGCCGCAGCCCACCAACAACCGAGCCGGCCTGCCCCTGCGCGGCGCATGCCCGAACCCCTCTCCCCTCGGCCGCCCGCTCGCCCCCTTCTCTCTCTGTCCCACTGACCCGCGGGGCCCGCCCTATCCCTAACCCCTCGCCCACGACACGCTATGCCAGAGCACGCGCAGAGCGCGCCCGACACCGCGATCCTCTCGGGATCGTGATCCCGAGTCGCCCCCTGCTCCATGAAGGTGCCCTATAAATACCCCTCGGCCTCCTCTGTCGATCCCCCTAAAAACCCTACTCCAAAACCCACCACAGCCACCGCCGTCGCCAAAGGCATCTCGCTGCCGCCGCCTCGGTTCGCCGCCACACCCGACGCCGGTGAGCCCTCTCTGCCCCTCCCAGCACCTTCACCCGAACGTCCACTACCTTCTGCACCTCTTTGACACCTTTTCATCACCCAGGAACCGCCGAAGCCGTCGCCCCCGAGCTCGACCGCCGCTCGCCGGAGCTGCAGCTCACCAGGGAGCAGTCGACGTCGCCCCGACCACCTCCGTCGTCCCCGAGCTCCCCTGACTCCATCCCTGACCTCCACTCGAGCTGCCGCACCCGCCCGACGACTCTGCCGCCGCCCCAGACCACCGGAGGACCCCCCCGCCACCGTCGCCCGAGCCGCCGTCGTTCATCGTGGCCGCTTTAAGCCACCGGACCCCCTCCACCGTTCGATCTGCAAGGCACGGCTTAGATTAGAGTAGCGAAGGGTTAGGTTATTTTTATTAGACCTGTTTTAGTTCACGGGTTGTTTCTGGTTTATTTACCTGGTTTAGTTAGATCGAACCGGTCGGTTTTCTATTATTAAGTGCGTGCACGGTTTAGTCTATTTATTGCCCGAGCGCTATTTAGTTTCCGATCACTCACCTCTCGGCCCATTAGCGCGTTAGCTTTGTTTAGTTTTATTTTAGTTTCTATTTTTAAAACAGAATAGTTCCAGTCTTGAAAAATCTATATCTTTTAAGTCATTTAATATTTTTAGTTGATTCTTTTTGCTCTAGTTTGCAAATTTCCTATAGTTTCTGTAGAAATTAGATTTGGCCATGTTTAGGTTTTTAAAAATTGTTTTATATTAGTTTTAGTCAGATTAGTTTTTCTGCTATAAATTGAGTTAGGATTATTTTTTTAGTGATTCTTTTTGTCACTGCTTTGTTTTGACTTTGTCTAGCGGTAGGAATTTATTTGGGCATTTTTAGTCTTTATTAAAAATAGTTTTTATGCGAAAACAAGCTTTTCTAGTTTATTTAGCTTGTTGTTATTTTCTGTTGTTCTAGTTATTTTTAAATTTTATTTTTCCTATGTTATAATTTATTTTAGATTAGTTTCTGTAGTTACAGAGAGTGAACATTTATTTACAGCAAAATAAAAAGTTTTATTTTATTTTCTTAATAGTTTTGTTTTAGGTATAACATGAGTTCTATAATAGATATTGGTTTGAATCGTTTTGCACCTAGTTTGTATGCTGTTTTCTTCTATGTTAGTTAGTAAAACCATTGTTTTGGATCTGTAAAGAAAAGTGTTAGTAGGTTAAAACTATTTCCTTGTTGTTGCTTGATGTGATGGAAACCTTGAATTTGTTTTCCTCGAGTTTTCTTTGATTTTAGTTTGAGTGCTTGTGTGTTTTCCTTTAGTTGCTGATATGTCATTAGTGAAATACTTATTTGTGCTATTGTTTGACTCGATAGAATTTCCGGAGTGCGAAGCTTGCTATCTCGAGTCACTAGCGTTTGAAGACCGTCAGCCAGGCAAGTTATTTGATCATGTTTTACAATCCCTGTGATTTTGTTGCATTAGAATTATTCCTCCCCACCATGCATGCAGTAGGATAATTTAAAGTTGTGTTCTTGAGTAGTATCATGAGGTAGGATGAACCCACTTCCCCTTGTTACCATTGCCCGAGACGATGTAGTTTATTTTGCTATGCTCGTAGACGAGGTTGGTTGAGTGTTTCATAAGGGAGATGTGAGAGTCAAGATGATGACAACCCTATGACTTCAAGATCAAGATGGACTTCAAATTCACTACTGGGTGGAGGACGGTTGACGGGCACCCTGGAGGAACCAGCGGATGGTCGGGATGCATGGAGGAGCGCCATGACATCTTGCTGAAAGCTTCACCCAGCCATGAAGAGACGGATGGATACCCATTGACTGGAAGCTTACCTGTGCAGCCGCAAGCCATTATGGGCTCTGGCTGGGTTGACCCTAGGCGTGACTCTGGACAGACGGTGCCAGCATATGTAGAAGAACGGTAGGACATGGATGGGTACCGGCAGTGCTCATAGAAACTCTACGGAAGACCCTGTTTCGTTCATCCCGTCTTCAAACACCAGGCAGTGCGAGGACATAAAGGAGGGAACAATTCTTGCGGGTAAAGTGCACAAGACTCTACAGAGTAACAACCTAATCGATTAGCCGTGTCCCTGGTTACGGACAAATGAGCCTCTGGAAATTGGAGTATTTCGAAAATCTCAACACCGAACTAAATTAATTGAGAGGTTATTTAATAATTGGGAATGAGATATTGGTTGGCGGAACCATCTCAACAACAACCAACATTTTGTAGTAATTGCAAGCAAGTCCTTTGTTATAGGGAAAAATTGGCTTTTTCGCAAAAACATAAAACTTAGAGCCCCACAGCCAAATTGCATATAGTGTTAGAAATTTTATTGTTGTTCTCTCTATGACTTGCCGGCATATTCAAAATGCTGACCTACACAGCTGTAACGTCTTATGTTGCAGAGGAGTTTTCCGACCAGGAGTGAGGCTACGATCTACGCTTGGCGATTGCCCTACGATCTACGACCAGTCGCTATTCGTCTACGCTTCCGCAGCTTTATTTAGTTTATTTCTCATGAGTTGGCCTTCGGCCGAATTTATTCTATTGTAATAAAGACTCGATATGAGAATCATGTAATAAATTAAGTTGTGATTGAACTTTGAATCTTTTCATCAATGTACTGTGTGTGCCAGCATGATCTTGGGATGGTACAGCTACACAGAGACTTGACCGATTTTGGGTCGGGTCGCTACAGAGATGGTATTCAGAGCACACGCTGACCGTAGGACGTAACCCCTAGGATCGGGAAGCCATAGGAAGAGACTATTTTATTTTATGTCCTTATCATTCTGTAATTCTCCCCTGTTCATTTCTGACTTCTCTCCGATTTCAAGATTCTAGATGGCCGTCAAGTTCATCCCAGTTCTGCTCCCGGAGTTTTGCCAGCCAGATGAGACAATGCTTTTCGGCAGGAGGCTGGTCCAAATCACCAAGGAATTGAAGATTGCTCTGCCGTCTATCACCGGGACCCCTATCATGGCATTTCCAGAAGACCGTCGTTATAGGATTAAGGTGCACATACCAGGGAGAACTTTTGGAAACCTCTCAGCGCCCGCTGACTTCAAGTTCACTGCTCCCACTTGGATACTCGGGAGAAACATAGCAGTTCATAGTGCACTTGGACGCATCCAGGAGGAATACATGACCGAGCTTGTTGGATCAGGCCACACCATGATTTCTCGCAGGACTGCAGATGGAGAGATTATCCGCACCATAGATGACGACTCCGTCCGCTCATATGTCCAAGACTTGGAGGCTCACATTAGGGCTCTAGAGATTCAGATGCACGGGAGCTTGAAGGCGGTCCAAAAGTTGCAACTTCGTGAAATTGAACTAGAGGATGCAACATGTGAAGCCCACTATGAGCATGAGGATGAAGTCAAGGATTTTATGGAAAGACTCGAGGACCGTAAGAAATATATTGCCACACTGGAGGAGAAGACGGATCTGGGAGAAGACCTTTTCCCGAGTGGAGATGATGGACCTCTCGTGAGCAATGACCAGGATTATGAAGAAAGCTCCACCGAAGGAAGCCACAAGAGGAGACGCCGCACCAGAGGACGACGCACCAGAGGATGCATGGATAATTGATGAAGACATTTAGTCGACCGCCATGTTGTTTTTTATTTTTATGTTCATCGATCAATTAGGCCGTTATTTTCGATTAGTCGTGAGATCTTGTAATCCGAGTTTGAACCTTGCTTGAGTTGAATGAATAAATGATTGGTGTGATTGTGTTTGTGCATTCATTTGGGTAGTGCTATTTTCTCATTAGACCCTTGTTCTATTCTAATTTCTCATCCACTCCATAACACCAGATGCCTCTGAGACGTGACCCCGGTTTCACTTTCCCGGCGGAGCTCACCCAGCTGATTCAACAGCAGAATGCCTTAATGCAAATGCTCATCCAAAACCAAGGCAACAACAACAACAATCCACCGCCACCACCCCCTGTCGATAACCTGACCCGGTTCCTAAGGCTGAATCCGCCGGTGTTCTCTAGTAGCACCGAGACGATTGTAGCTGATGATTGGCTCCGCAAGATCGGAAGGGATCTAACAACTGCTGGATGCACAGATGCTGAGAAGGTGCGTTTGCCGCACATCAACTGAATGGACCTGCAGCCTCTTGGTGGGAAAACTACACCGCCACTTATCCGGTCGCCACCATGACATGGGATCAGTTCCAGCGGGCTTTCCACACCGCGCATGTCTCAGCTGGAGCCATGAGTCTGAAGAAGCGTGAGTTCCGCAACTTACGCCAGGGGAACCGTACTGTGAGGCAGTATGTGGATGAGTTCAACAAGTTATCTCGATATGCCCCAGATGACGTGGCCACAGATGCCGCAAAACAGGAGAAGTTTCTTGAGGGACTCAATGATGAGCTAGGAATGCAGCTAATGGTGGCTACCTTCGACAACTACCAGGAGCTGGTAGACAAGGACACTATACTTGAAGGCAAGCAGCAACAGATTGAAAGCCGCAAGCAGAAATACAGCCAGGGAAAGTACAACTCCGGAGCTCAGCAGAAGCCCCGCTATGCCCCATACTCGGGAGGACATAACCATCACACCCATGGAGGACACAATCATGGAGGACATAACCATGGAGGGAATGGGAACAATCGCAACCACGACAACAATCCCAAGTCAGGAAATGGAGGCAATGGCAACCAGCACCGTCCTACTCCGACTCACAAGGATCTGAGTCATATCACCTGTTTCAAGTGCCAGAAGACAGGGCACTACGCCACCGATTGTCCAGAAGCCAAGCAGAGGAATGGGAACGGCAACGGCAACGGAAGCTCAGCAAAGAAGCCCAACCCTTTTCCTCGTGCTCAGGTGAATCACATTGACGTGGAGGACGTCTATGATCAGCCAGAAACTGTGGTTGGTAAGTTTTTATTAAATTCACGTCCAGTATTGGTACTCTTTGATTTTGGTGCAACACATTCATTCATATCAAGGGTAGTTGTGGAAAAATACAGGTTGCCCACTAGGACCCTTAGAACCCTGATCCAAGTCACTTCTCCAGGAGGAGAGATGATGGCAGGCTTAGGCTGTCATTCAACCCTTAGCATCGGAAATCATGATTTTCCCGTAGACCTCATAGTCTTAGAATCCCAGGGATTGGACGTGATCCTAGGCATGGACTGATTGACGAAGTTTGAAGGGAACATCGACTATGCCCGCAAGACGATTTTGCTCACCACCCCGGAGCAGAAGAGGATCAAGTATGTATCCAGGCGCACACCGATAAAGAAGCGGGTGAATTCCCTCACAAGAGTGGTTCAGGAGGAAGTGCCTGTAGTACAAGATTTTCCGGATGTATTTCCAGAAGAATTACCAGGAATGCCACCGGATAGAGAAATAGAATTTATGATCGAATTGTTACCTGGCACAGCCCCAATATCCAAGATACCTTATCGGATGCCCCCGAATGATTTGGAAGAGATCAAGCAGCAGATCAAGGAATTATTGGAGAAAGGATATATTCGCCCAAGTTCGTCACCTTGGGGAGCCCCAGTTCTTTTGGTAGAGAAGAAGGATTGAACCCTGAGAATGGTTATAGATTATCGTTCATTGAACGATGTGACCATCAGGAATAAGTACCCTCTACCAATGATTAATGATTTATTTGACCAGCTAGTCGGAGCCAAAGTATTTTCCAAGATCGATCTTCGATCAGGGTATCATCAGCTGAAGATTCGTGAACAGGATATACCCAAAACAGCCTTCACTACCAGGTATGGTTTATATGAGTATACCGTCATGTCATTCGGATTGACTAATGCCCCTGCATATTTCATGAGCATGATGAACAAGGTATTTATGGAATATCTGGACAAGTTTGTCGTGGTGTTCATCGATGACATCTTGGTTTTCTCCAAGAGCGAGGAAGAGCACAAGGAACATCTGCGTCTAGTCCTGGAGAAACTCCGAGAACATCAGATATATGCCAAGTTTAGCAAATGTGAATTTTGGTTGAAGGAAGTCGGATTCCTCGGACATGTTATTTTAGGAGAAGGAATAGCAGTCGACCCCACCAAGGTTGAATCGGTCACCAACTGGCAATCCCCCACCTCAGTCAAGTAGATCCGCAGTTTTCTCGGACTCGCAGGATACTATCGGAGATTTATTGAGAATTTCTCCAAGATTGCTAAACCCATGACCGAGCTGTTGAAGAAGGAGACAAAGTACATTTGGACCGAGGATTGTGAAGCCAGTTTTCGGGAGTTGAAGAAACGTCTGGTTACAGCCCCAGTACTCATTTTGCCGGATATACACAAGGACTACCAGGTGTATTGTGACGCTTCTCGTCAAGGGCTCGGAGGAGTGCTCATGCAGGAAGGAAAAGTTGTAGCTTATACCTCCAGACAGCTACGACCTCATGAGATGAATTATGCCACGCATGATTTGGAGTTAGCAGCCATAGTGCACGCACTCAAGACGTGGTGCGAGGACATAAAGGAGGGAACGATTCTTGCGGGTAAAGTGCACAAGACTCTGTAGAGTAACAACCCAATCGATTAGCCATGTCCCCGGTTACGGACAAATGAGCCTCTGGAAATTGGAGTATTTCGGAAATCTCAATACCGAACTAAATTAATTGAGGGGTTATTTAATAATTGGGAATGAGATATTGGTTGGCGGAACCATCTCAACAACAACCAACATTTTGTAGTAATTGCAAGCAAGTCCTTTGTTATAGGGAAAAATTGGCTTTTTCGCAAAAACATAAAACTTAGAGCCCCACAGCCAAATTGCATATAGTGTTAGGAATTTTATTGTTGTTCTCTCTAAGACTTGCCGGCATATTCAAAATGCTGACCTACACGGCCGCAACGTCTTATGTTGCAGAGGAGTTTTCCGACCAGGAGTGAGGCTACGATCTACGCTTGGCGATTGCCCTATGGAGTCGGATGGACTCGCTATTCGTCTACGCTTCCGCAGCTTTATTTAGTTTATTTCTCATGAGTTGGCCTTCGGCCAAATTTATTCTATTGTAATAAAGACTCGATATGAGAATCGTGTAATAAATTCAGGTGTGATTGAACTTTGAATCTTTTCATCAATGTACTGTGTGTGCCAGCATGATCTTGGGATGGTACAGCTACACTGAGACTTGGCCGATTTTGGGTCCTACAATGACATTACGACTATTATTGCACCATCTGTATCATTCTGCTTTAACACAACTTTTTAAATAAACAACGCATAACATTACGACTATTATTGCATTCTTGTTATATATATATATATATATATATATATATATATATATGTGTGTGTGTGTGTGTGTGTGTGTTCATTAATGATGCCTTGCAACCGTACACTCTGGTACGGCCAATACACCAGGGGCTTACGTACCCCACCATGCGGTGTGAAAAGTCCGAACACTTTCACAAGTGCGGCACCCCGAACTTATAGCAGTATATGCATCAGCTCCGAATCATGTCTTTGGTCAAATGTTGGGTTTGCCCGGCTCCTATGTTTTGGTACCTTATGTTCCGCTCTATCGGCTAAGGTAGCGTTAGGAGAACTACTACGATTGTGCCCCAGTTCTGCCGGGCTGAGCACCTCAGTAGAGAAAGCTAAAACTGACTGTCATGATAAGGCGAGAGACTGGTCGCTGTTCGGCGAGGTTTTTTGAGTCCCTAAAGACTTTAGCCGCTTAGGGCGAGGGGCCGGCCCTATCCGGCTTACAGGCATGTATTGCGCGCCGAATTCGGTCTTCCGAATACCAGGGGCTTCGCCGAAATTTACAATTATAGAATTCTATGGCTAAGTGAGAGCGATAAAGCATTATTAGTCCGGTTGCCTTGTTCGTTGTGCTGAGCACCTCCCTCGAAGGACCCAAACATGGGAACAAGAGTGCTCAGGTTTATCCCAAACACCCCAGCACTCATGGCATGGGGGCAGAAGCCGAGGACTAGCCATCTCTCAGATTGGATAAATAGCCAAACAGAAGGTAATATTTTAAATTCCAACAAGCGTTGCATAGCGCATATGAAACAAGTTTTCATACATACAGGATAAAACGAGCAAGTCTCATTCAAATATTACATCTTTCGAACACTCATCCGCGATAAGATGGGCACCCGGCAGAACATCCTTGATCAGCTTCACGGCGTCTAGCTTGACCCACTGCATTTTTACACGGGCGAAAACCCGGCATGCACCTTCAATGCAGACGGATCACTTGACGACCTCCAGCCGTGGGCAGGCATCCACAAGCCGCCTCACCAGGCTGAAGAAGCTGTTCGGAAGGGCGTCGCCAGGCCACAGCCGTACTATAAAGCCCTTCATGGCCTGATCGGCCGCCTTATGTAGCTCGACCATCTGCTTCAGCTGGTTGCTCATCGGCACCGGATGTTCGGCCTCAGCATACTGAGACCAGAACAGCTTCTCCGTCGAGCTTCCGTCCTCGGCCTGGTAAAATTGTGCGGCATCGGACACACTGCGTGGCAAATCTGCGAATGCTCCTGAAGAGCTCCAGATCCGGGTAAATAATCGGTAATTTACTTTTACATGCTTGCTTTGCATATAGAAAGCCTTACCCGCCGCTATCTTCATCATCGCGTCGATCTCCTGAAGGGCCTTCTGGGCCTCGGCCTTGGCACTCTTTGCGCTCTCACGGGCTGCGGCAAGCTCAGACTCTCGCATCTTCAAGTCAAGCTCCAACGCCTCGTGCTTCGTCACGAGAGCCTAGAGATCTTGCTGCACCTCGCCCACCCGAGCCTCATGCTTCTCTCGCTCGGTGCGCTCCTTGGCCGCTGTATCTTCGGCCTTGGTCAACGCTTGCTTCAGGTTCGCCACCTCAGTCGTGGCCCCTGGCAAACATACAATGATCCTGTCATTTTGCAATTGCATCTTTTTTATACATATCTATAGAAGGGGTATTACTTACCCTTGTTCTCCTCGAGCTGCCTCTTGGCAAGGCCGAGCTCCTTCTTGGACCCATCGAGGTCCTGCTTCAGTACGGCGACCTCCGCAGTTAGTGCGGCGGACGCCAGCAGCGAAGCCTGCATATGCATATTGACATACTTATATTAGACTCCTGCGATATTATTTGATCCTCTGTTCGGCTTTTCTTTGTGAACACCGAACAAAGCATCAGGGGCTATTGTCTATGCGGTAATATTTCTACTACATTTTAAAACACTTACCTCGAAGCCTGTTAGAAGGCTGGCACAGGCTTCAGTCAATCTGCTCTTGGCGGACTGAACCTTTTGGATCACCGCACTCATGATGGTGCGGTGCTCCTCGTCGATGGAAGCACTGCGAAGCGCTTCCAGCAGGTTGTCCGGCGCCTCTGGATGGACAGAGGTCACCGACACAAGCGGTTTGCCCCTCTTGGAAGGAGGCCGCCTGCCCGAGCCCGGAACCGCTGGAGGGTCCGGCGCGGTGTTCGGCTGAGGGCCGAACTCGGAGCTCTCGGGGGCCCCGTCCCCTCGGCTCCCGGAGTCCGGAAGGTCGCCTTGAGGTGCCTCCGGGACTATCTCCCCTCGATCCGGAGCCTCTTGAGACAACACCTCGGCATCGTTGGTAGGATGAGGGGAGGTGGCGGTCGGGACTGGATCACTATCCATGTCCAACGAGCCCAGGGAGCCGTCCAATGATACCTTGATGTTGGCTCATGGCGGCCTGCGTAAATATGTTCGGCGATTAGGGAAAGTAGTGCGACCAAGGAATCTTATGGGTTACTTTGGTATCCGAATACTTACGATCTCCCCTGGGGCTTGGCCCGGGGCAACCACTCGTCTTCGCCTTCGTCGGCGGCGGTGGAGCTGTCCGGAAGGAGAGTCCTTCCCTTCTTGGACCCTTCGGCCCCCCCAGTTGGGGCGGCCTTCCTTTTTCTGTCTCTCCCAGTCGGTGGGGGAGCATCTTCTTCTTCTTCTTCCTCGTCTTCGGGGGAAGAGTGAGCCGCAGAGTCATCGGACGATGAGTCCGATGACGCCTGGCGTCGGGAACTCTTTCGAGCTCCCTTGGCCTTCTTGGTCTTCTCCGGCACCTTATAAGGGGCCAGAGTCAACATCTTCGCCAGAAGAGCATCTGCGGGGCCTTCGGGCCAAGGAGCCAGACAGTCGATTTGTCCGGCCATCTTCTGCCAGTCCTGTCAAAGGTACGGGAGTTTAGATCCCGCATAGAGTCAATCTATATAAAAAATAAGTATCCTGTGAAAGGTAAAGCAGCTTACCGCACTGGCTTGGCGCTTCGCGCTGA
Source organism: Triticum dicoccoides (assembly GCF_002162155.2). Taxonomy (NCBI): domain Eukaryota; kingdom Viridiplantae; phylum Streptophyta; class Magnoliopsida; order Poales; family Poaceae; genus Triticum; species Triticum dicoccoides. The sequence continues at coordinate 152,280,417 of NC_041392.1, read as the reverse complement.
ATCCGCGATCCTCAGTAATAGGGGGAGGGACCTCGGCACTTTTGAACAGCACCCTCCAGGCATCTTCATGAGTCGTGTCGAAGAGCCTGTTCAGAGTCCGGTGCTGTGCCGGATTGAACTCCCACAAGGTAAACTCCCGTTGTTGGCACGGGAGTATCCGGCAGATGAGCATAACCTGGACTATGTTGACAAGCTTGAGTTTCTTGTCCACCATGTTTTGAATAAATGTTTGGAGTCTGGTCAGCTCTTTCGAATTACCCCAGGATAGGCCCTTCTCTTTCCAGGAGGTGAGCCGCATGGGGAAGCCAGATCGGAACTCGGGGGCCGCTACCCATGCAGGATCGCGCGGCTCAGTGATATAGAACCACCCCGATTGCCACCCCTTTATGGTTTCCACAAAGGAGCCCTCGATCCATGTTATGTTCGGCATCTTGCCCACCATGGCGCCTCCGCACTCCGTCTGGCAGCCACCCACCACCTTCGGCTTGACATTGAAGGTCTTCAGCCATAAGCCGAAGTGGGGCTTGATGCGGAGGAAGGCCTCGCACACGACGATAAACGTCGAGATGTTGAGGACGAAGTTTGGGGCCAGATCGTGGAAATCCAGGCCGTAATAAAACATGAGCCCCCGGACGAAGGGATGGAGAGGGAATCCCAGTCCGCGGAGGAAATGGGTGAGGAATACCACCCTCTCGTGGGGCCTGGGGGTGGGGATGAGCTGCCCCTCATCTGGGAGCCGGTGCGCGATGTCGTCAAGAAGGTATCCAGCTCTCCTTAGTTTCTTGATGTCTCCCTCCGTGACGGAGGAGACCATCCACTTGCCTCCCGCTCCGAACATGGTTGGAGAAGGTTGAGGTGGAAGTGCGGACTTGGGCGCTGGAGCTCGAGTGTGCGAAAACGGATGAGCAAAGGAGGAAGAAGGCGTGGATAGAAAGGTAAATCCTTATCCCTTTATATGGGCGGACGAAACTAAGCATCCCCACTTGCCTGGTAAAACTCGCTTATCCCCCAAGCGCCGCAATTGATGGTGCGATTGGGTTACCCATGCCCGTATTGATGAGAATCTCGTAATAAGGGGACACGATCTCTGCTTTGACAAGATGTGTCGAAAAACTGCCTCGCGTTATGTGCGGGGCTGCTTAAAAGAAACGGTTCGAATAATCACTGGGCCATGACATAATGTCGTGCTGCCAAAACAAGCTAGCAAATTAGATCTGAGAAAATATTATTCTCTCTACGGTGGAATGTGGAACTTATTTTGCAGGGTCGGACACTATCCTCATATTCAAATTCTTTTGTGATGTATTCGGAGAAGGAACCCGCCTTGCAATGCCGAAGATAATACTGCGTGCCGGACTCATCGTCATTGAAGCCTGGTTCAGGGGCTACTGAGGGAGTCCTGGATTAGGGGGTCTCCGGACAGCCGGACTATCTCCATTGGCCGGACTGTTAGACTATGAAGATGCAAGATTGAAGACTTCGTCTCGTGTCCGGATGGGACTCTACTTGGCGTGGAAGGCAAGCTAGGCAATACGTATATGGATATCTCCTCCTTTGTAACCGACCTTGTGTAACCCTAACCCTCTCCGGTGTCTATATAAACCGAAGGGTTTTAGTCCGTAGGACAACAATCACAACATACAATCATACCATAGGCTAGCTTCTAGGGTTTAGCCTCTCTGATCTCGTGGTAGATCTACTCTTGTACTACCCATATCATCAATATTAATCAAGCAGGACGTAGGGTTTTACCTCCATCAAGAGGGCCCGAACCTGGGTAAAACTTCGTGTCTGTCACATCCCTAGCTTCTGGTGCTGTCTGGTGTGTGCATCATGTTTAAATTCAAATGAAATTTGAATTGAGGAATTTTCAAAAGCCTCAGGAAACCTCTAAAAATAACCAACAATTAAATCTTCTCAAATGTGTCCAAGAAAATGTTCCTGTTATTCCATGAAAATATTGGTAAGAGGTAAAATTTAAACCAATGTTTTTGAAGTCACAGAGATAATTATTTTGGCCATTTGAATTAATCCAATAACTATTTGCTTTGGATTTATATTTAATATATATTAAATATGACTCCAATAATTCTGGAAGTTTGTGAGTGGCTTTGTATATATTTTAGCAAGCCACATAAAATTCTACAGAATTTATTTAAATGATTTAGTTGCTAGACTAAATCAAAACAAACAGAACAAAAAAATAGAAAACAGTAAATAAAAGCAGAGAGAGAGTTTTACCTCAGCTTACCTCGCAGCCCACCTGGCCCAACTCCAGTGGCCCAGCCGGCCCAGCCCACCTCCTCCCCCTTGTCCTCTTCCTCCTCTGCCAGGAGGACGAACAGAGGCGAGGCGTGGCGCGCGCCGACGCTGCCTCGGCCACCTCCTGCTTCCCCCTGGCCACCTCCTGCTTCCTCTCGTCGCCCTGGACCCCGTCCGTGATGCCACGCACCCCCCCAGGCCTCTCACTCTCTCCCCGAGCTCCTCTCCTCCTCTGGCTCTCTCGCGCGCAGCCACCGAACACACCCGCCGCCGCCGACGAGCTTCCCCGTGGCCACCGGCCACCCCTAGCCTCGCCGATGCGCCCAGAGGCTCCCCCTCGACCCCTCCTTCCTCCCCACCGACCCACGGCCCTACGGACGCGCCACAACGCCGCCGGCATCGCCGTTTCCATCGCCGGCCGCCGAGGATCTTCACCGTCAATTCGCCACCATCGTCGCTTCCCCGAGCTCGCTGACCCTCCCTGCACGATCCCCGTGAGTCCCTGCTTCGTTTCCCCCTAACCCCAAGCCCGATTTCGAGCTCTAGCCGCCCCCTCTACCGGAGCCGAGACGCTCCGCCGCACGGACTCGTCGCCGGCGAAGCCCCGGTGACCAAATGGCCCCGCGCGTGCGTCCGTTGCACTCGCAACGACCCGTGGAGCAACGCTAGCGTGGCAGCTAGCTTGTTTGCAAGCCGCAGCGCTAACCCCGCACCCAGCCGAGCTCCGGCCGCCGCCTCGGGCTCCATTCCGGCGAACCCCGGCCACCCCCGCACCTCCCGTTGGCCCCCCTAGATGCGCACGGGCACGGGCTACCCTCTGGTGCCCTTGGCTTGGCCCAAAACCCCTCGCAGCGCCACTCCGGCGAGCTCCCGCCGCAGTTTTGGTCGTCGCCGGCCGAACTCCGGCGACTGCCGACGTGGCACGCCTAATTAACACTAATGACGCCTAAACACCCCCCCACAGCCACTGACAGTGGGCCCCGTAGTGGGTCAAAGCCCGGGTCAACGCGGGATTAGCCCCTGTGTCACTGACGTGTGGACCCCACACGTCAGGTTTGACCCGAGCCGGCCCCTGTTGACTTGCTGACGTCATGCCAACGTCATGCTGACGCAGTAATGCTTTCTGGATTTAATTTAATTCAGGAAATTCCAGAAAATGCCTAAAACTTCTAAAATTCATAGAAATTCAACCGTAGCTCCAAATTAAATAATTTATATATGAAAAATTATCAGAAAAATTCAAGGAATCCATCTGTACCATTTTCATGCATGTTAGAACAACTTATAGCTGCTGTTTAGCACAAATCATTTAAATGGCATTTGAATAATCACATATGGAGTTTGAATTTGAATCTTGTATTCAAACCAACTTCATTTAATCTGTTGCTAGTTGCATTAGCTCAAAACACATTCATTTTGCCATGTCATGATCATGCATCATATTGTGCATTGCATTGATTGTGTTCCCTTCTGTGTTGCCGGTATTTGTCCCCTCTCGATAGACATGATACCGATGATGTGATCGTTGACACTGATGAAGACTCAATGTTATCCTCAGAAGTGCCAGGCAAGCAAAACCCCCTTGTTCATTCCGATACAAT